>NC_035169.2:10083344-10250445 GCF_001659605.2 Manihot esculenta | reverse complement strand
ATATCCGCAGAAGGCAAGTAAGAGTTTCAGGAGGGGGATTTGGTATTGCTCAAGGTGTCTCCTATAAAAGGGGTGATTCGGTTTGGAAGAAGATAAGCTAGCTCCACGGTACATCGGACCCTTTGAGATCTTGCAGAAGAGATTGGGAATGTATCGTACAAGTTGGACTTACCTGCTTCTATGGAGAGAATCCATCCGGTTTTCCATATTTCCATATTACGGAAGTTCGTGTCAGATCCGGAAAAGGTTCATAGTGAGCCTGATGTGGAGATCCTTGGAGATCTCACCTATGTTGAGCAGCCAATACGGATCCTAGACACCCAGATCAGAAAGTTAAGGAACAAGAAAATTCCGATGGTGAAAGTCCTTTGGAATCACCACAACATCGAAGAGTGTACCTGGGAGACACGGGAGTCTATGCTCCAGCAGTATCCTCATCTCTTCTAAGGTTAGTGTTATGTGTTTTATGTGTATGTCTATGTTTTATGCTATGCATGTGCTAGTTGGTGAACATTCGGGGACAAATGTTCTTAAGGGGGGGAGATTGTAATACCCGGCTAGACTCCGGTATCGAAATTCCTACTGTCCGGTGGAATCTCGGATGTCGAAAACCTCTAGAAGGGTAAAATCATATTTTTATAAAATGTTTTAATGTATTTTATGATTTTAAGTATGAAAGAAATTGAGTTTTGAATAAAAAAGACCATAGAGGGAAATCCAGGTTCGGCCGCCGAACCTCATGTTCGGCCGCTGAACTTGCATGAGTTTTGGAGGCACTTTAGGCTTCCGAAGGTGGCCTGGCCAGCCCCTATAAGAAGCCCCATGGCCGAAAATGGGCGAGTTTCTTCCCCATTTCCGGCCAGAGGTGAGTCCATGCCCTCCCGTGGTTGATTTTGACGATTTTTTCTTCAAAGCTTTCAAGTGTTAACAAGTGTTTACTTGGTTTTTGAAGATTTGTGAGTTTAGATCAAGTTGTGGAGCTTGGAGATCCAAGGAGCTAGATTTCTCCTACCTCCAAGTTAAGGATCGTTTCTCCTCTCGATTTTCAAGAGGTAAGCTTAGATCCTACCCTTCTTATATGTTTTATAAAGTTTTTGAGGGGTTTTGAGAGGGTTGATGCTTGTTAGGGTACATGTTGGTTTAGTGGATAATGTATGTTATTTTGAGTGGTTTTGTGTTGTTGTTAGGGTTTAGGTTAGTTTTGAGGCCCCTATATGCATGTTTGATTGGGTATGCATGTTGTAGAATAGCTAAATGCATGTTTGAATGGTTTGAGAGGCAAAATGTGCATGTGGAGGCTGAGTTCTGCCACTTTGGAAGAACTCAGGTTCGGCAGCCGAAGGGACTTTCGGCCGCCGAACCTGCTTGTGGAGGTAAGCCTTTGGCTGCCGAACCCTGCCCCCGAAAGTGGACTTTCGGCTCTGGAGGGGAGTTTCGGCCGCCGAAGGTACCGCCGAAAGTGCCGAAAGTGGCTGAGTTTCAGCTCTGGAGGGACTTTCGGCCGCCGAACCTGCCGCCGAAAGTGCCCTGTTCAGCCTTCCTTTGCATGATTTCTATTATTGTTTTAAGGTGTTTTAGGGGGTTTTTAGGGAGTAGTTTAGAGTCATGTTCATGTATTTTTGGTCCCTCATTTGAGTCCACCTGTGTAGGTTCAGACCCGAGGAACCGAGGACCCGAGCAGTGAGATAGCTGCTTCAGTGTCTTTTCAGAGCTAGCCTGAGGTGAGTAGAATGACTCTTTATGTTTCAAAGCAAATAATGAAAGTTTTAGTATGATTCACGCATCATGAATGCCATGAGATATATTAGGGTGCTTGCATTAGAATTCACGAATATGTTGCATTGCATATTATGTTGTTGATGTGGATGGGTGTTGAATGATCCATTAGCCCTCGTATAATGACATGATAGGATATGGAATGGTATAGTATGTAAGACCAGTGAGGCCCATTCTACGCCCCTGGCACTATGTAAGAGAAAGACCAGTGAGGCCCATTCTACGCCCCTGGCATATCGGAATGTTATGTTATGTTATGTTATGTAAGAGAAAGACCAGTGAGGCCCATTCTACGCCCCTGGCACTATTGGACTGTATGGAGGGCTATTGGTGACAAGTCCATCCTTGATTGTGTTTTGTTTGTGATGTGATGCATTCCACGAGATCATATGTTTTTAAATATAATGCTTTACTATTCTGCTCACTGGGCTCAAGTAGCTCACCCCGTTCCCATCACCCCCAGGTTTGCAGGTGCGGGCTAGTTCAGGAGGTCAGCAGGAATAGAAGTGTTTTATGTGATAGTTAGATGTGGAAATGTATTGTAAAATGTTATAATGTGATGTAATATAAAGAATTGTATTGAGGATAGAATTGTGCTTGGCCCTAGTGTATGTTAATCCCTTTTTGGTACATGTTCTTTTTAATGAAATGTTTCAATGATATTTATGTAAACCAAGTTTAATACATGATATGTCACCCAATTGGAGCATTTGATGAGGGCTCCAGTGTGGGGTTTTATGGTTATGAGCTGTGCATGCACAGGTTAAACTTGGTGAATGAAAGAAAAAGTTTAAATTTTTATGTAAATGTATGATCATGTATGGGATTGAACAGGTATTCAGGATGTATGTTTGGCTTGCTATGGGTCCCGGCGGCCTTAAGCCGATCTGGATCCTAGCGCCGGTAGCGGTCCGGTTTCCGGGTCGTTACACCGCGAGCATCTTCGAGGGAAAAGGAGATGGTCACTAAGGAGTGCTCTACTATTTGCAGGACTTCGCTGCTACTCCCTTCTCCACTCTGACCTCTCTTCTTCCTTCTCCTGCTCATCTAACCTCTAGTCCCTCCTACGATCATATTAATGGTTTCACTAGAGCCGTCATTCACTGGCCCTGCTCCCTGTCTACGGGGCCTCTCTCCTTCTGATTTTTTCACAAAGTTTCGGAGATGCCCCCTTTTGATCAGCCTCTTTATCTCATTGATTAGTCGGTAGCAGTTGTTGGTATCATGGCCGTGGGTCCAGTGGTACTGGCAGTACTTATCTGGATCCCTTCGGTTGGCATCAGCTCTCATAGGCTTAGGCCATTGGATGAAGTCCTTATCCTATACCTCTATGAGCACTTCGGCTCTAAATGCATTCAGAAGGGTGATTTCTTCGGGAATCTGGGTCTGATATGCCCTCTGTTCTTTCCTTTCTCTGGGCTGCTTGTACATCTCATGCCCCCGATTCTACTTCCTTTCTTGCCTTTCAGGACTTCTCTCTTCCACGGCCTTTCCCCCGTCTCTGGCCTCCCTGGCAAACCTACTAGTGGTTAAGGCGTCGTCTTGCCTTATGTACTTCTCTGCTTTCTTCATCAGCTCCACCATGGTAGTGGGTGGCTTCCTACACAGTGACCCAAAGAACTTAGGGGATGTAGTCCCCTTTTGCATGGCTTTCACCATCCTTGCCTCATCCAGCTCGGGGATTTGTAGGGCCTCCGAGTTGAAACGGGCCACGTACTCCCTCAGCGATTCATTTTTCCTCTGCCGGACCGTCTCTAGATAGCTGGTCTTCCTCTCAGCCAGGACCCCTGCAATGAACCTGTTGATGGATATGTTGGCTAGGTCCACAAGCCCCTGATACTCCCTGCTTCCAGGCTATTGAACCATGCCCTAGCTAGTCCTGTAAGAGTGGTGGGGAAAACTTTACACATTAGGGCATCCAAGAGAGTCTGGAGCTCCATGAATGTTTTATAGTTCAGGATGTACTCTCGGGGGTTCCCTACTTCGTCATAAGCCACCATAGGTGGCATCATAAACTTCTTTGGGATGGTCTCCTGTTGGATCCACCCTGAGAAAGGTGAGGATGTAGGTAGGAAGGCCTGGCTATTGTCGTTTGCCCCTAGCTCAGCCAGGAGTTGTTCCTTCATTCTCCTCAACTTACGGTCTACATCTGTCTCCTCTTGCCTTGGTCTTTTCTCTAGGCGATATCCCTCTTCCCATTCTTCACTTTCCATCCTCCCTACTGTTCCAATAGAGTAGCTCTTTGCTTCATCATTCTCAATAAGCTCTCTCACCCTCCGGCCTCTGGCTCTGATTGCCGGCTCATCTTCTCTAATGGCTCCTCCGCTTCTTTCTCCTGTTCTTTGACTATTCTATTGGTGGATTTGGTAGTTGAAGGTGGGTTGGGGTTCGGTGGCATTGAACCCTTCAGCTACAGGGGTATGTTTAACGGGGTATTGAGGCCCCTCTGTTGCAGCATCTGCCCCAGCCAGTGGGCAGTATTCTGTAGCTGAAGAGCCATGGCTTGGAGTTCTTGGTCAGACAAGGTGGTTCTAAGTACATTCCCTGCCGAGCTCTGTGAGGGATTAAACAACACGGGTGGTTGGTTTAAGGGGGTTGTGGGACTAGAAAATGAGAACTGATGACCTTCTTAAGTAGATCTTAAGTCATTTAGGGTGTTGTTGGTATGGTTTTCATTGTGGTTTTCCATGTGGATCTCAGTGGGTATTATGGAAATGGAACTCCAGTGATGGAAAGATCTCCTTCGTCCCCACAGACGGTGTCAATTGATATTCTGAGATCTAGAAAATAGAGTTTACAGTGTGATTGTAAGCTTAGCCTAGGAAGATCACGTCTCCCCTCTTTTATCCCTTTTTCCTTGTCCTCTAGTAACACATAACTGCCACTCTGCTACAGTGCCACCTGTCCCTATCACTCAGCTCCGTACGTACGAATTGTAACGACCCGGAAACTGAACCGCTACCGGCGCTAGGATCCAGATCGGCATAAGGCCGCCGGGACCCGTAGCAAGCCTAACATGCATCCTGTATACCTGCTAAATCCCATACAAGATCAAACATATACATAAAATTTTAAACTTTTTCTTTCCTTTACCAAGCTTAACCTGTGCATGCACAAACTCATAAACATAAAACCCCACACTGGAGCCCTCAACAAATGCTCCAATGGGGCAACATATCATACATTAAGCTTGGTTTGCATAAAATATCATTAAAACATTTCAGAAAGATCATGTACCAAAAGGGATTAACCATACATGACTAGGGTAAAGCACAACTCTAACCATGACATGTCATTACATATCCTTACATTTCAATACATACTTTTACATCATTACATAATTTTATAAATACATCATGTCCAATACTATCCTGTTACATAAACATGACTATAGCTATAACCTGCTGACCTCCTTGAACTATCTCTGACCCTGCAAACCTAGGGTTAGGGGAGAGGGGTGAGCTAAAAAGCCCAGTGAGCAGAAACTATAAAAGAAAAACAGTTCATTAAAACATATGCTATCATGGAATGCATCACATCACAAACAAATCACATCAAGAATGAATTTGTCACTAATAGACCTCTACATAAAAATCTCATATCATAACAAGTTCAGCAATACTCTGTGCCAGGGGCGATACGGCCACACCTAGTCTTCTCTTACTCTGTGCCAGGGGCGATACGGCCACACTTGGTCTTCTCTTACTATGTGCCAGGGGCGATGCGGCCACACCTGGTCTTTTCATCTCATATCATATCATACATGTCATATCGTATCATTTCATAGCATGTCATATCATATTATACTGAGGGCTAAATGATCATCCAATATCCATCCACATCATCATCATCGTATTATGCAATGCATCATATTCGTGAATTTCTAATGTAAATAACCTATTACATAACATGCATTCATGATGCATGAACATGCTTAAAACATTCGATTTATTTCAAGACATAAGGGTTAGTTCCACTCACCTCTGGTTAGCTCTGGACTAACTCTGAAGTAGCTAACACTGCTGAACACCTCGGTTCCTCAGGTCCGATCCTACACAGGGGGACTCAAATGAGGGACCAAACGTACTCTAATAGGACTCTAAACATCTCCCCAAAAACTCCCTAAAACATCATAAAACAATCATGGAAATCATGTAAAAGAAGGCTGAACAGGGCACTTTCGGCGGCAGGTTCGGCGGCCGAAAGTCCCTCCAGAGCTGAAACTCAGCCACTTTCGGCGGCACCTTCGGCGGCCGAAAGTGGTTCCAAAGCCGAAACTCGTGCATGTTCGGCGGCACCTTCGACGGCCGAAACTACCCTCCGAGCCGAAAGTCCAGCTTTCGGGGGTAGGGTTCGGCAGCCAAAACAAGCCACCACAGGCAGGTTCGGCGGCCGAACCTGAGTTCTTCCCGAAGGGCAGAACTCAGCCTCCTCATGCACAAACAGCCTCCAAACCTTCCAAAACAATCCCAAACCTCACATGCTCTCTCTCCCAAACATGCATACACACTCCCTCATGCATATAGGGCATAAACTAGCTTAAACTACCCAACAAAACATCATATAAACATTCATTGAGCATAAAACCCACATAAACCTAAACATGCACATCTACCCTCACACAAGCATCAAAACTTCTTAAAACTTGCTTAAAACAAAGAGAAGGGTTTGGATCTATACTTACCTCTTGAAGATCGAGGGTTGGTGCGATCCCTAACTTAGAGATGGGAGAAATCTAGCTCCTTGGGTCTCCAAGCTCCAAAACTTGATCTTAAGCTCAAAACTCTTCAAAACAAAGATGAAACTCATGAAAACTTGAGGGATTTGAAGAAGAAGCATAAAAACAGCCAAGGGAGAGCATGAACTCACCTATGCTCGAAAAGAGAGAGAAAACTCGCCCTTCTTTCCGGACAAGGGGCCTTTTATAGATGGCCGGCCAAACCTCCTTCGGCGGCCAAATCTGCCTCCAAAACCTCACCACGTTCGGCGGCCGAACATGGGGTTCGGCGGCCGAAAGTGGCTTTCTTTCGGAAGCCTAACGTGCCCCTCCTAAACTATCCCATGTTCGGCGGCCGAACATAAGGTTCAGCGGCCGAACCTGGTTTCTTCCCTCAAAGCTTTCGGAGGCCTAAAGCACTCCCGAAACAACCCTATATTCGGCGGCCGAACTTGAGGTTCGGCGATCGAACCTGGGTCCTTCCTCCTTGGCCTAATCTTTTCAAAACTCATTTCTTTTCCATTTAAAATCATAAAATCATGTGAAAACATTTTAAAAACACACTTTACCCTTCTAGAAGACTCTGGCATCTTCCGAAATTCAGATTTCAACGGAGATTCCGCCGGAAGGTAGGGATTCTGATGCCGGAATCTAGCCGGGTATTACATACGAATGTACCAGCGTACCCCTCTCTGTCAGGCAGCCATTTAATTTTCCCGGCGCACATGCTGATAGGGCTGCAAGGTGCTTGGGCCTGCTCTCCTACCTCCCATCACATCACCGGGCTAGGCTATCCTCTAGTGGACCTGCACATAAGGTCAGTCTGGCCTGCCTTTGCCACGGGTTGGAGTACGCGATATTGGGCTGATCTGCTTTAGAGAGTTCTAATGGGTTTTGGGCATATATTCTTCTCTAGGGTCCGGCCTCAGCCCGGGTGCCAAAAGCCTGGCGGTCATCAAGGAGTCTCTACGGTTATTGTTCGTGATTCTTTTGAAATTGTTATTGACCGGTATTATCGTTCGTGGGCCTTTATCTCAAACCCCTTACAATTAGAGAGCATTATTTGTCGAGAAATACTTATTTTTGCTAAAAGTAGAGGCTTCTTTTGCTCTATTATAGAAGAAAATTCTCTTATTACAGTTCAAGCCTATAAGGGGTAATCCAGCTTCCCTTACTACTCAATATATTATTTCGAACTCGTTAAATATAATTAAATCCTTTCAGTCTATCTCTTTTTCTTGAATACGTCCAGTTTACAATCAGATTGCACATTTTCTTGGTAAAAAGTTCATCTAAAGTAAGAGAGTTAATCTCTTATATCAAATGAACTTTGTTTACTCTTTCCACTCGAGGGCTTCTTGTAATGAATTAAACCCCATCACAAAAAGAATATTCTTAATTTCTAATTTCATACTCCTACGTGTAATATAAGTATATAATATAAATATTTTTAATTTATTACACTCACATTTTTAGATTCAACTCTTATTTTGTAATTTTATTTTTAAAAAAATAGTTTGATTCATTAGTTAAGTGTACATATTATAAAAGCAAAAATTTTCGATAAAAACTAGTTACTCAGTTTGAAAATGGGAAAGTATCCATTATTAGCTCATAGTTAACTAAAATTTGTTCTCTATACAAAGATATTTATTTTAATTTACATGAATTCTGCTATAATTTTAATTTTATATCTTTTATTTAATTTAATTATCACCATTTATCTATTGAAAAAACATTAACGTGAAATTGCGTGATGGCCACACTTAAATTGCATGGGCAAGTTTGAAGAGGTTGGATCAAACCAAATGCATGAACTATCTTACGTACTATTCATTTTCTTGTAATATCACATATTATTTGTGTTTCTATGCATCCATTTGATCTAGCTTCACCATCTCCACTTCTATCACAAGTAACCCTAATCAGGGACTTATATAAAGCTGTGTGCATTTTAGAGAAATGGTATAACAATATATTTCAGTCATGGCGATCCATCACTCAAGAATTGTGCTTCTATTCTTCTTCCTATATGCAACTTTCACCATTTTCTGCTACGCCTCCAATGTTTCAGAAGCCAAAACCAAACCTACAAAATTGATCACCAAACTAATCCACCGCAATTCTATTCACTCCCCATTTCATAACCCCCACCACAGCATAGAAGATAAAGCCAAATTCATTTTTGAAAACTCACTTGCACGCTTCACTAATTACAAAACTGATCTAGCTGCTGGGACTGACATGGGCTTGCTATTTCTAGTACGTTTTTATATAGGCAATCCAGCGATCTCACAACTAGCCGTCATGGACACTGCAAGTAACCTATTATGGGTACAATGCTCCCCAAATTGGTATATTTCCCGACGTAGTCCAATTCCATTGTTAGATCCTTTAAAATCATCTACATATGCCAGTATGCCTTGCAAATCAGAGTTCTGCTCATATTTTCCTAGTTCTAGTTGTATAAATGAGCAGTGCACTTATAATATTTCATATGTCAATGCTCCTCCATCAACAGGAAATGCAGCTACTGAGCAACTCCTCTTCGAATCAGATGAAAATATAGTTGTTGTTCCTCAAGTAATATTTGGTTGTAGTAAAGTTAACAAAGAATATATTGATGGTGGTATCAATGGTGTTTTTGGCCTCGGACCGAAAAAGCTATCTATGGCGAGGCAACTAGCAAACAAATTCTCTTACTGCATTGGGGACTTTTATGATCCCAACTACAACTATAATCGCTTGATCTTAGGAGATGAGGCACGCTTAGAGGGAGATACAACACCTCTGGAGATGAGTGAATTACATTACTATTTAAATCTTCAAGAAATAAGCATTGGAGAAAACACGCTTGACATTGATAAGAAAGTGTTTATAAGAAACATAACAGATAAAAGCAAGCTATCTGGAGTAATCATAGACTCCGGAAGTGTGGCTACTTGGCTGGTGAACGAAGCGTATTACAGGTTTAGGAATGAGGTGAAGAGGATATTGGGTGATTCTATAGTAGACACGAAGGAATGTAGATGGTGTTTGTGCTATGAAGGTACCATGGCTCAGAACCTAACAAACTTTCCAGAAGTGGTCTACCACTTTAGTGAAGAAGCTGTTTTAGAAGTGGGATTTGATGGTATATTTTATCAAGCTACCGCATCTATATTTTGCATGGCTGTTTATCCAAGCTCTCGTCTTCCAGACAAGCCTTTTCAGGATGCAACTGTCATAGGTGTCATGGCTCAACAAAACCATAACGTAGCTTATGATTTGCAAGAGAAGAAATTATATCTGGAGAGTATTGATTGTCAAGTTTATGAGGGTTAGCTTTTATTAATGTTTTATTGGGTTTGTCTTATTCGGATAGAGGAATTTTAACAATGTTTTCTATGTATTTTGATCTTTTCTATATATGATTTTAAAGAACTAAATAAGCATATCGTGGGTTCTGCCATCTTTTTATTGTTATTGGTTGCTTTAAGTTTTCTCCTTTTTACCACTCTCTTAAAAACACCGATGCTTCCTTTTTCATCCACTTCTTATTATTGGTCACTCTGCTCCTTTTAATAAATTATTAATTTTCTAAAATCTTCATGTTTAATATATATCAAAAATAATATAAATTTATTATTTTTAAAAAATATTTATATTTTATAATTTCTATGATGAAGGAGTAATTATTTAATAATTAATCAATCTGTACGAAAATATAAAAGATAGTTTATAATTATATTTTCCCGTAACTTGATTAATCAGTAGACGAAAAAAAACCTAGTATGAGAGAAAAAAAAATTATAAACATGGAATTAAAGAGAAAAAAAAAACCAAACATGAGAGAAAAAAAAAAAATCTAATGGAATTAAATAGAAAAAAATCTTTTAAAAAAAAAAAAACAAAACTAAATACTAGCCAATAGATGTTGGAATATGCAGGCCTGGAGTTCTTCAAGTTGTAGCGATTGTTTGATATTTCAAAGAGAGCCATTTAACACCTTACTAAAGGTATCCTTGAGGGATTCCTTCTCCCATTGATCGTCAAATCCGCTCGGGAAACGAAACTTGGGATGAAAGAAATCTTCAACCCCATGAACAACCACACTCCCATCGTTGTAAATGTTCCATTTTGTGATCTTTACGCCATTGATGGATGGACAACCAGTCTTGGGTTCTGTTACCTTTAGAGTACTCACCTTAACATCTGAATTAATATCCAACGTAAGTATCTCAGACCCCTCAAACAGGCGTCCTGAATCAAAAGCTTCTTTGTCAATCTTGGATTTTGCAATCTGATAACCAAGAAACTCATAGTTCTCAATGCCAGCAGCTTCTTCATCTGGAGGAGCAAATATAGTGATTGTATTGTTGTTATATATAGTGATTCTATCACGTTGATACCAATTATAAGGCGTAACTGAGATTAGCCTTTTCTCAAGAATCAAAGACATGATCTTATAACCAGCATCCCATAAGGCTTTTGTAATATTATTTATGATCACTGTCACCTCATCATCTGATGGGAAAAATTCCTTGTGACAACCTCCTTTTGAATTATCTGCATATGCCCCATACTTGTACAATACCAAATGACGTATATCTGGATATCTAACCTCACCTCGCGGCGGCTCTTCACACTGTGCCGACGATATCTGATTCAACTGAAGGAAAACCAAAACAATTAAAAAGGGTACAAGAGAAGTAGATGCCATTAGATTAGCAGTGCAGTTGTGGGATATATTAAAAGAGGCAGCAGTTTTTATATAGAGTGGAGTTTTGGTTGGATTTGAATTTTAATCAACTCATACACCCAATCATTGAAGAAGCCAAACTAATCGTCTTTCTTGCAGCAGAGTCCAATCACGCAACTAATTGGTTTGGACACACTTCAAAACTGAATTATTAATCTTCCATTATACTACAAAAAAAACACAGAAAAATACTCAAAAAAATACACTAAAACTGAATTATGACTTCATAAATAGCCGAAATTCTTTATTTATAGTAAGATTTGTATATACTTATCTAATACAATTTATTAATTTATATTTAGATTGAAATTTTAATATAATTTCAAGTTTTAACTAATATTTCATTGATTTATTAATAAATGCTATCATCGTATTACAAATATACTAAAGAATAAAGAATATTAGTTATTTACCACCTGTTCAGAAATATTAATTGTTTTAATATTTGTTATTCACTAACCAAGCATAGTCAATTCAATACCATTTGACAGTGCAGTAAAAACTTATCCATATAAATGTTTTAAATGAATTTATTCATATTTTTCTAATTGATACGGTCATAATGTCTCAAACAAAAAAGAAATAAAATTATGAAAGTACAAAAATCTCATTAGAATATACAAATTTTAAATTTCATAAAATTAGGTTTGAGTTATGGCTACAATTGTACAAAGTTTATATTTATAGTTCAAAAACACCTAATCCAAAATTGAATTCTTAAGATAAAATTACCAAATCATATAAATATTTAACCCTTTAAAATTTTGTTAAAAAACAGGGTATAAAATTATTGTTTCAGTTTCGATTCAGTGCAGTTCAATATAATATATATACACAAATTCAGAAGTTTCACTACTTGGGTATACCCATACACCATTGGTCGAATACTTTTCACCCCAAAAGATATCAAGACAGCAGTTAAAACAAAATCGTCAACACATCCCCCTAAAATTAGTTTTAAAATATAGTAACTAAAATCTTCAATCTGATAAAACTCCGTAAGAGCTTTCTCAATCAATGCACCTTCTCAGGGAAGCCGGGTTGAAGGTTTCAGAGTGAATCAATGATGAATATTGCATCATATGATGTTACAAGTTTGATGAAGTGGACAGCACAAATGAGTAGCATTTGCTTCCTCCACATATATATACCTCCCTTAAATACCCAAGTCTGTATACACATTTTCAAAAATGATAATAATTATAATAATAATTGAAATGTAAACACTAAGAATCTTTTTCTTTCCCTTAAACCAAAAAAAGAAAAAAAAAAAAAAAAAAGCTCATACCAGTTATTTACAAAACTCCTACGAACTCGGTATTTTGATTAACAATTCTACTAGCAGGAACCATTCTCTGCAGCATAGAAGTACCTTTGAAAGTCACCATCTGACAGCAACTTTTTCTATATTGGCTAATCTGCATTACCATGCAAGCAATTTCAACTCAGAGACACGAGGTGAGCCAGAAACACAGAGGTTAATATAGTTATGCATGTGCACGTTTGGTAATTAGATATGATGTACCTGATCTGGTTTTATCTTTTGAAAACCGAATTTATCAGTCCATATAGATTCTGCTTCTTCAGCAGCAGGGAGCACAACGCTCTGAACATTTAAAAAAGCCAGCAACTTCTCTATGCA
The DNA here is from genome assembly GCF_001659605.2 of Manihot esculenta. Taxonomy (NCBI): domain Eukaryota; kingdom Viridiplantae; phylum Streptophyta; class Magnoliopsida; order Malpighiales; family Euphorbiaceae; genus Manihot; species Manihot esculenta. Next base: position 10,237,569 of record NC_035169.2, on the reverse strand, counting down.
GGAGAACAATAATTGGAAATATCCCTGAGAAAGTAAATTGCTCCATAAATAAAGCTTTAGAAAGCACTATAGTCCAACGGCTAAAACTATAATACATAAAACTATTACAGTACATTTCAACAAACATGGTTGAGCCAAATGCAAAATAAGCGAACTTTTCTTAATGGACTTAGGAAGGCTCAAGGACAATACAAATGAAATTAACCAGGCATAATGCACAACATCCACACGATAAGCTCACCTTCCCCTGATTACCATTACTTGTTGCAACTAGGGGAAGTTCAGCAACTTCTTGCCCAAAAATTCTAAGTACTCCAGCTGACACAACAAATGAGCTGCAAAATAGAAACATAGACTTTTGTCAACCTTCAGAAAATGAAATTAAACTAGCTTGTAGATCAAGTCCACCTCTTACTTGACTACTAATACGGCACAGTACATCCCCTCGTAATCTTGGCCTTTAGAATTCTTCCTGTGAGAAAGAATTGAGTTTTACGCTAATTGTGTATTATGGTAGGTAATAAACACAGAAATAAGGCCATTGCATGTGTATAAGCTTACCCATAAACCATCAGAGGAATAAGGTCACGTCCAGTTGTATCTACTATAGGATCAAAACGTTCCTGAAACATAATTATATTAATTTCAATGTAGTAAAGTTCATCAAGGCTCTCTCATTATAAAAGGGTAAACTACAATTCAGTTCTTTTAGTTTAGTAAAACCTACACATTACTCCCTGTATTTTAAAAACCAACTACTTAGTCCTTGTAATTTAAAAGAAAGATCAACAAATTAGTCTCTGCTATGAACAATATAGTTAAATTACAATAGTTGTATTAACTTTTAAGGATTAATTTCTTATATGTATTTAAACTACACAGGCTAAACTGTTGGAATATAAGAAATTATAGGGACTAAATTGTAAATGGAATAAAGGACCCTGCTCTATAGGAGCTAATTTATTGGTTTTAAAAAATTACAATGACTAAATAGTTATGCTTCTAAAAATATAGGGACTAATGTGTTCATTTCATTAAACTACAAGGACTAAATTGTAGTTTATCCTTAGCAAAAATCAAATGCAGATAATAGAAAATGCATTAGCAGATATGAGTAACCGGCATGATATTTATTATCTCTGCATAATATTACACAATAACCATTGAGCAATAATAGAAAAATAGAAAATATTATTGCAATCTATTACTGCATATGAAAGTCATAAGAGTTGAGTAACGTTCAACTTTCGTCAGAAATAAGCGTCCTCTACAAACCAAATGACCAAAAGAAAAAAAGAAAGATGCATGCAATTACGTAAAGACTAATAAACAGTTTGTCTGTGCATATCCTAATGCAGAAAACGTTGCATATCTTAATGCACAACAAATGTTTTCTGCATTTCAAAATAGCTAATGGTAAAAGAAATCCTGGACCTTAAAAAATTTTTTAAATTCATCCTATTCTTTAATTATATCAATTATAGCCTAAACTAAAACATTGATAATAATTCAAGCCAATTAAGTGGAACTGGAAATAGAATTGAATTATACAAATAAAACCTACAAAATACCTCAGTAAATATGTGTGTGTGAGTGTAACAATGACAAATCTTTTAAAAAGAAATATTTCCTTTAAAAAATTATATTTGATTTATCAATTATAAGGAAAATCGATATAGTTATTTTTTAAAAGCAAAGTTATCAACATTACACGTAAGTGGAACATACAATTTATTTTCCTTATTGATATAACTGAAAACTGCAAAGGGTTTAAATTTACATTCTTTTGACGCTTTCTATGGATAAAATTGTTATTAATATTAAATAAGAATTTTGGGAGAAATTTTTTATTCTATTCCAATTGAATTAATCTTTATAAAGTTTGAATATTTATACACAAAACATCAACCTAAATTAAAAATATTTACAACAAAAATAAAATCCTATAATCAAGCCTAATTAGGATCCCAAAAATCTGAATCCTCCTAATTAGAAATTTTTTATGTTCGTCAACACTTCCCCTCAAGTTGGTGCATAGATATCATACATGCCCAACTTGTAATTTTGTTATTGAACCCTTTAGTAAACACATCGGCTAACTATTCATCGGAAATCGGACGGAAGTCATATGATCTAATCTCAAGACACTATTTATTAACTTCTCTTTAATGAAGTGTCGATCAATCTCTATGTGCTTCATCGGTCATGTTGAACCGGATTGTGAGCTATAATAATAACAGTTTTGTTGTCACAATACAAGAGGAGTTTCTCTCTCCAACAGTTTCAATTCCTACAACAATCTCTGCAACCATAGGAGTTCACAAATACCTTGTGTCATTGCTCTAGCACTTGATCAAACAACAACACTTTGCTTTTTGCTTCCTCGAGTGACAAGGTTTCATCCTACAAGTGTGCAGTAACCACTAGTCGACCTTCTATCATCAAGGGATCTAGCCCAATCTACATCTGTGAATGCGTCTATGCGGAAATGACCATATTTAGAGAATAGAAGAGATTTTCCAGGAGCAGACTTCAAGTATCACAAAATGCGAAAGTCAGCTTGCATGTGAGACTCACGAGAATCATGAGTAAACTGACTGACTAAGCTGACTGCATATGCTATGTCTGGTCGAGTATGTGAAAGATAAATCAGTCTGCCTACCAACCTCTGATATCTATCAATATCCACCGATTCATCAATCCCTGCTTGTAGCTTGTAATTGCTCTCAATGGGAGAGTCTGCCTACCAACCTGTGATATCTGTCAATATCCACCGATTCACCAATCCCTGCTTGTAGCTTGTAATTGCTCTCAATGGGAGTTTCTGCTGGTTTGCGGCTTAACATACATATCAGTTTCTTTCAAAAAATTCAGAATGTATTTTTTTTTGAAAAATAAAAATGCCCTTCTTTGATCTAGCAACCTTTATTTCCAGAAAATATATTGAAGTTTTTCTAAATCTTTAATTTCGAACTCCTGAGTCAAACTTTTTCGAGTCATCTTCAGTGTCATCCCCTGTCATTACTATGTCATTAACATAGATTATAAGAAGAGTAATTTTACCCTTGTGATGTCTAATAAATAGAGTATAGTCAGCATTGCTCTGTTGATAGCCACTGAAAATCATAGCTCTGTTGAATCGATCAAAACAACCTCTGGGTGACTATTTCAACCCATACAAAGCTTTCTTTAGCCTGCACACGTTTTCTCGTGTTTTTTCATCAACAAATCCGGATTTTCATATACACTTCTTTCTTCAAGTCTCCGTGGAGGAATGCATTTTTCACATCAAATTGTTGTGGGTCTCAGTCAAGATTGGCTGCGCAAGATAGCATTAATCTGATTGAGTTCATTTTGGCAACAGGGGCAAATATCTCCCGGTAATCCACTCCATAGGTTTAAGTGTATCCCTTGACAACTAATCTGGCCTTGAATCTTTCAATTGATCCATCTGCTTTGTGTTTTACAATAAACATCTATTTACAGCCAACTGATTTTTTTTTTTCCAGGTAGAAGAGATATCAACTCTCAGGTATCATTTTTAGCCAGAGCTTTTATTTCTTCAATCATTGCTCCCTTTCAATTAGAATCTTTGAGAACTTCTTTCTAATCCTGTAGGATAGACACAAAGAAAATAGACAAGACGACAAAGACTCTATAAGATGGAGACAAGGAATCATAAGAGAGAAAGTTAGAAATAGTGCTTTGTGCAAGACCCAACTCTTTTTTTAGCAATTGGTTTATCTAGATTATCAATGGGCTCAAGGTTTAGGGATGACTCACCAGACAGAAAAGAGGAAGATTAATGACATTGAGTAGACTGCACAATAATTTTTTCTACTTCTGTTGTGTCTCTTTTTTAGTATCTCCTTAAATCTGATTTATCCAAACGCCCAATTATTATATTTTCCTAATCACCATTAATCTCCCCTATATAGTAGTCTCCTATAGAGTAAAACGCTCTAGAGTTATAGAACTAGGAATCACCTCTTCTCTCTCATCGTTCTCTCTCTAAACATGACATCCATACAGACAAAGTATTTTCAAGATGGCGTATGGTAACACTTCTAACCCTTCTGTGTGGGAGAGTACCCTACAAACACACATTTAAAAGCCTTCGGATCGAGCTTTCCCACCTGTTCTAGTCTGAATAAAACACGTGCATCCAAACACCTTTGGTGAAACAGTATAAGCATCCTTCCCTTGTAGTACCTCTAAAGGGCTTTTAAAGGTAAGAGCTCTGAGAGGCATTCTATTAATGAGATAAACTGCAGCTAAGACTGTATCTCTGCAGTAGGTTTTTGAAAAGTTCATGGTGAAAAGGAGAAATCGAGCTACTTCCAATAGATACCTATTTTTTCTTTTAGCAACACCATTTTAGCACTAGTGTGAGGACAACTAGTTTGATGTAGTATCTCATTAGACTCCAGATAAACAGAAAAATGTCCATCCATGTTATTAGTTCTCAAAAATTTTATCTTAGTATCAAATTGAGTACAAACCATTTTATGAAAAGATTAAAAGCAAGAAAACACATCACTCTTTGCTTTTATCAAATAAACCCAAATCATACGAGTGCAACAATCAATAAAAGTAACAAATCAACGATTACTAGATAGTAAGACCGTTTGAATAGGTCTCCAAACGTTAGAATGGATGGTCACAAAATGGATCGTACTACTCCTATTGTTACTGGAGGAATAAGAGGTTCTTGTATGTTTAGCATACTCACAAGTATCACAAACTAAAGAACCACATTGAAATATGGGTGTCCTAACCGTCGATGTCACTATGATTTTCTGGTTGACATTCTGATTTTTTCCAAAAAAAGCTCAAGATAAATTCAAACTCAAATTCCCTTCCAATATATGTAAGTCATCATGCAGTCTACCATAACCAATCCTCTTCCCAGTTTGAAGATCCTGGATAATACAATGATAGGAAAAAAACTCAATTTTACAGTTAAAGACTTTGGTAAGAGCACTGACAGATAAAAGATTAATAGAAAAATGAGGAACATGGAGAATAAAAGATAGCTTAATATTGGAAATACAAACAATCGATCTGGTTCTGGAGACAGAAATAAAAGAGCCATCGGTTATTTTGACTGTGTCCTTTTGTGTAGACACGAAAGATAATTAAAGAAGTTTTTAGAAAAATTCGTCATGTGTCTATTTGCACTAGAATCAATAATCCATGGGGCAGAGCCTTTTTTAAAGATAAAAAAGGACCAGCAACACAAAGAGGTAGAAACAACTAAGTTAATGTTAAAACACCTTGAAAACCCAAAGGAAAATCCGGTCACGGAACAGGGCCGGTAAGAGGCACGACATGCCGAAAAAGAGTGCCAACGGAAAAGGATGCCACAGGAAGGCTCACGCGCCGGCACATGGAAGGAGATGCAGAAGCTGTGGCGGCGCGTCCTCGTGTGCTCAGAGCGAGGTTGTGTCACCAGGGATCAACCGAAAATTTGATGGACTTTCCTTTGATACAGATAGTGTCGAACAATTCCCTTGGTATAGTCGCCTACAAGCTTGACCTATTAGTTAACCCTAACTTTTTGTGACAAATTTGAAAGCTATGCCAATTAAAGTGGTAAGGCTCTGATATCATAAAAAATTTTGGGAAGAATTTTTTATTCTATTCCAATTGAATTAATCTTTACAAGGTTTAAGTATTTATACATAAAGAATCAACCTAAATTAGGAATATTTACAATAAGAATAAAATGCCTATAATTAAGCCCTATAATCAAGTCTAATTAAGATCCCAAATATCTGAATCCTCTTAATTAGGAACTTTTTATGTTAGCCAACAATTAGGTTTAGAGTTAAATTGATAAAACTAAAAGAATGTGATATACTATTCAGTATTTGTTTTAGGTTATTAAGCCTTTCAACATTGCTGTAAGTAGAGCATCATGCAATAAGCAGCTGGTGGCATGGATCTTATTAAATGGTCAGTACTTACTTGGAAGATAGCAAGGGCTTGTGAAAGTAACACTTTAGTTTCAGGAGAAACAATTTTGCCACTAAGAAGCCTCCATCTCACATCAATATCATTAATGGTTTCCAAACTTTTCTCCTCATTCTTCTTCTTTATAACATTCAAAAGTGAGATGGGGAGTTTTTCAGATCCACGGACTATCAACTTCTGCAAAGTAGAATGGATCCTACAACAATCTGGACAACAAAACCATTTCCCTTTTGGCAATTCCTGTCAAACAAGTAAGCATTGGACAACCTGAACACTGGACATGAAACTGAGTTGATAAAAGCAAATATAAGTTAAAAGGAAAAGCGAATTCTATAAGCACATACCTTTAGGTTTGCCATTTTATGACTCCTCAAACAACCCACATGAAATTCCTTCTCACACTGTCACAGGATGAGAGCAAAAAGAGAATGATGACCGATAACCACTGGAGCGATTAATGTAATTTCACGTATGTAGCACTTGACACTTGACAACTTAACATGACAAGAAGATAAACATGAACAATAGGAAGAATACCAATTAATGGTAAATTTTGTCTTTTTATGTTGACAGATGCAAGCAAAAACAATTCATTGAAATTCCATAGAAAGCATTTGCAGTGAAAAGCATTAGACATGAATGGCAAAGACGATTACCTGATCACACAGTATAATTGTACGTGGACCAAACCCAGATCTGCTAAAATCATAAGCTCTGCATAAAGCACCAAAAAAACAACAAAAGAAAAACAAAGATATCTATGTTAAATGGGGTTAATAGAAAAGAAAAAACACATAAATAGCAACAAGAAATCCGTTCAAATTGCCTATGCTTCAATCATGGGGCTTATGGTTGACAAATATGCTTCAATATCTAGCACTGTAACTTTTACCTGCATAGCACACATCCACTAAGTTCTGCTTCTATGTTTTTGACAATAAGAATGCATCTCTTGCTTATTTGTTCTATGGGATCAACTCCAGAAACCCTTCCAGCCGCAACAGCATTGACATTATGTTCTACAAACTTTTCCCTTTGGAACATATTCTCGCAAAATTGGCAAAACCATTTACCTCGGGGAATACTTGACAGAGATGCACATCCTACACAGGCCAAAGAAGACGTGTTCATCAGAGCCAACTCAGCCAAATCACTGCTCTGGAACTAAATGATAGTATTTCCTATGTTCGATCTACTAATCATTCTGAGAAGACCCAGATACATCTTAAGGAGGAGAGACTACAGCTCCCCTTTCTCCTAATAAATTCTTGTCCATTTTTTTTTTTACACATTAAAAAAGACAATTTTTTATTAACTTTCTAATTATACCTATATCAAAGACATTAAATTTTATTAAATATTAAGAGATATTTTGAAAATAAGATAAACTTAAATAGGATTATAATAATCATATTGGACAATGGACAATAATTTGGGGGCAACAAAAAAAAATTGACAAAAATTACGGAACGGAGAGAGTATAAACTATAAAGTTTATAGTCCCTTAATTCTCTCACTGCCTACTATGAAAGTCATGGATCATCTCTGTTTTCTAGTAGATCTGATCATGGTTATAAAATAATTTCTAGCCAAAAGAAAACTTTGAACCTAAAATACAATTAGAGAATTACATTGAAGGTAGCAACATGTCAACATTAATGGAAAGATTGCTTTTCAAATTCAATGATTGATACATAATAGTTACTTGGTCGCTCAGAATAATATATAATCACTATGGAGTATGGAGGATTTAACAAATTATGAAGAGCAACACTCAAAATGTTGCCTGGATTTTCAGAAATAATTTTGTTTCAACTTATTAACGTCCAGTTGCGATAAAATCCATGCAATATAACTGAACATCTCGTATAATAACAAGATTCAATCAATAGCGGCCTCTACCCCCCCTGCCCCACAAAAAAAAAAAAGAAAAAGAAAAAGAAAAAAATAAAGAAGAGAAAAAGAAAAAAGGGAGGAAAAGAAGAAGAAGATTTGAACATTTCCAATAATATTAGGAATAACGTTAGTCGTTCACCTTTATGGAAGGCCCTTGGGCACCCATCACAAAGGACAAGACTCCCACCATCAGCACAGACAATGCATAGATCATCATTGTCCCTGGCAGAGTACTTGCGACCTTTTGACAGCGATATTGCCAATTCATGAAGTGACACACCATTAGAAGTATAAATATATGCATACCTATCCAGAAAACATAGTAATGACTTCAGATCTAATAAGAGAAAGAAGGGTGAACATCAAAAGCTACCAGATATGAGATATCACATTGTAAACTTACGGCTTTTTGCGAGTAGCCCACCCTGCATGAGCTTCAAATGTTGAGGGGCTGACCTGCACATAAGTTTAAATAATTCTGTCTCTGATGAAAAATTAAGGAACCATGAAGTTAAAGTGAGAAGTACCTCACAGTTGCAGCAACAACAAAGTATTCCAAAGCCCCTTTTGTAACCCACAAGCAATTTCTGTTAAGAAGAATTAATTTAGTTACACACTAAGATGGTGTAAACACATCGAATAATAAATGACCATTATCTCAACCACCTGCCCACGAGCATAGTATGCTACTTCAGTCCCATCAGGCAGTCCACCTTCCTCAAAAACCAATTTATGCAACCTCTGATCTCTTGCGAAAATAAGGTAGAAAACACAAGATTACTTGCCAAAACAGTAAGTAGTAATTAAACCATGCTACAACTGGAATCAGTCAAGCAAAGGGAAAGGGGAGAGGGGGAATAAAAGAACCAACTTCATTGTTATTCTCCACTGGCTCTTATTTTGTGAAGAGACACCTGCTGATGCACTTTTCAAGGACTTGGACATTGCAGCTAGTTTTGGTGTCCTGAAAAAAGGAGAATGGGAAGTCATACCATTTCAAAACAGTTATCCTTTGGGCTCTCTTCCTATTTGAGAACCAAATATATCATTCACTTGATAGAAAAAGAGGAAAAACTGAAACATGAATAAGCCATTATCAAATCCACACAAGATGATGAAAACAAATTTAACCTCGGCGTTATCTTCCATTGCTTCCTTTTTCGCGAGGAAAGATGCAGAGAAGCATTTTTGGATGACCTTTTCATGATGTCTGGTTCAGATGGCCTGAATCAACAAAGTCAGATTCTTAAGATCTCTGAATTACCAATGTCCGACCAACCAAATGCACATGGAAACAGCATTTAACATATATTTATGCGCCTTCCACACCAAATGCACATGGAAACAACATTTAACATATATTTATGCGCCTTCCACACAGTTTTAGATTTTAGAACAAAGAAGAAACATTGAATACTAGTAAAAAATGGAAAGCCAAGAATATGTTATACAAAGCTAGAGAACAAGATAAGATACTAACTTTGTTGTTATTTTCCAGTCACCCATTTTCCTTGAAGACATTCTCGCTGGCACACTCTTTACCGACTTCATGTTTAAATCTCGTTTTGAAGACCTGAAATGGTGCAAAACAGTATAAAAATGGAAAGATAGCCATTATCCATACACAAACTAAAAGGCTGGACTGGGAAACATCAGAATAATACATTATTGGGTATCCATATTCATTCAAACAAGAATAAACTAATATTTATTATCCAAGATTAAGACGCATAAACCGAAGAACAAATATGGAATAATACGAATGAAATACTAGATGTATTAAGATACCAACTTTTTAGTACTCTTCCTTAGAGTATTATCTTGTGAGAGGGTAGAGATAGAAGCACTTCCAGAGGCCTCGACAGACAGAACCGGCCCTGCTAAGCTGAAACAGCATAGATGGGAGAGATTAGCACAACTACATACCATTTTATTTGCATTTTTGCAACTAGTTAGATGAAAAAGCGCTTCCTTAGAGTTTCCAGGTTAAGCAAAAACACTAGCATCTAATGCATACAAACGCAAAACGTATCTATGTAGTTATTAACCTTATTTCATTTCCACAACACTCCAAAACAATTAACTTCCAGAAGTTGATAGACAAACAAAATGACATTCAATAACAATTTACCAAAGAAAGGGACATCTAATCTGCAGTATTCACTGGGGAGCTCATACCACACAAAATAATACTCACACTCACTTAGCTCTTCATTTTTCCCTATGGTGACCAAATTGGATAAGGATACATGGATATGGTAGTGGCAAGCAATCCAACACTTTAAATTAGTAATAAAGAATAATGAAATTAAATAGGCTTAGTATGACATCGATTCATATCTGCAAGGGATCCTTGGTCCATGAGTCCAAGTACTATAGATACTGACTGGAAGAAAGCCCGGAATAAGCTGTTAGGTCGTCTAACCTAAAATCACTGGAAAGTAGACAATTAAAACTTCTTTTATCGGTTCTTTCAAAAAAAAAACTTCTTTTATCGGCAATTTTCACATTCACATGTGCTGAACGCCTGAAGCACAAGTTTGGACCAAAATTATATGAAAGAAAAAGAAAGAATTTTATGCATTATATAGCAATAAGATCTGACCAAAATTACGCAACACACATTACTAAAAGAAGAAATACAAACTTAAACTAGAACTGCTACCTGACATAAAAAATTTTATAAAAAAAATAAATCACAAATGTGTTTCAAAAAAAAATCTGGAAACTTGGAGGTCACATCTTAACATTATACCAAACATTTGGGATAAAATGCTAAAAGGCCAGGGAATTTAAAGGAATGAGTAGGCTACTCTAAAACTCTGCCAAAACTACAATCTGGGTGGAAGAGGGATGTTAAAAATGGTGAGGCATGCAAATACCCACAAATCAAGGTGATGTTTGAATTTTAGAAGGGTCAAGGATTTTGATTTCAAACTTGGCTATAAAACTAGCAAAAACACATTTTATTAACATGCATCTAAAAAAATCAGCCTGCTTCTCCTGAAACATTGATAAAGTAGCAGACTCTTGAAGGTCAAATGAAATTCCATCTTCTTAAGGATATGGAAGACTCAAGGAGAAAAGGGTAACAGAAAGGAGGAGGTTGTAGGGAAGAATTAATGTGCTGGTGCATGGGGGAAAAGAAAGTGTATAAATACCAGATTCCAAAAGCTGAAGAGAGCCTTTTACAATCAGCATTTCTCAAGTGCAATGTATCTCTATTCCTTTCCCAATTCTTCTCAAATTATCACAGGAACACAACTAACAAAAACAACAAAGAAACAAGGAAGATATAAATGGTTGATAAACAACCCCCAGGAGTCACTCCCATGCAGATATTACTCTGCCCCTCTGAACAGAGAATATACCAGATTCCAAAAGTATGCCTTTCTTATGAATTTCTGCCCCTAGTTGTACTCTTTCTTTTCCCTTTTTCCAGCTGGCACTTCACATATTCTAGCACCTTAACTCTCTCCACCAACCTCCCCCTTTCTGTTATCCTTTTCTTCAAGAATACTCCATATCCATGGAACACCTAAGAATTACTTTTATCTTGTACTGCTTCAAATTTACCAAGTTAAATTTGTGCAGATGACAAGGATAAATACCATGACTATCTCCATTCTTGAATATGCAAATCTATAACTGACTAAAACTGGCACCCATGATTACAATACATAGTCAATCGAGACACCACTGTTGTTAGAATTTTATGATTATCGTTTCAATTTGATTCCCCATCCTAGCAATAAGCATCTATGCATTGAATAGCAAATTTACCTAAATCATAATTAAATTAAAAGAATTGATAGTAAATGGGGTGAATCAATATGAATCAATTGATTACGTTGATTCTTTTTCTCCCAGAGTTATTAGACCCTTTAGTTTCAAAATTTTAAGATTTCACTTCTTTTTTTCTAAGAAAAGTGCACATAAACCCTTACTTGGTTATTTTTCTTCCACCGGTCATTCTTTTCCCTCTCCCTCTTCTTTATGTTTTTAATTTTCGTCTCTAATTGTAGTTATCAAGTTATGGTACTTTATATTAACATATTCTGACCTTCTAATTTAATCTACTAGGTTTTTTATTATTTAATTATTTGATCAAATTTAAATGAGAGTTTTAACACATGCACAATGAAATCATTGTCTACAATTTAGGAGTTTACAATTGATATTGTGGGTCTGGAGTTTAGAGTTTAGGGTTCCACTATATCATAGGATAAGAAGAGTTTTATTATAAAATATACTTTTGATTAGCTATATGATAATTTTATATTATTAAAACATGTCATTGTGATTTTCTTTTTATACTTATTTTTCAGAACATACATCATTTTTAGTTACTTTCGAAAATTCTTAATGACTTATTATTCGATTCTCAATTCATTGTATTCACAACATGAAGATTTCCATAGTCCATACAAATATTGATCTGACAACAACGAGAGATACAACTTTCAAACCCTCTGTATTTTTTAAAGCCTACACCCCCCTCCCCAACTTTACTACTATGGTACAGAACAAAAGAAGACACTTTTTCTTTTAAATCAGAGTCATTTTGTTTATCCATCATGACACATTAAATGTAAAATAAAATGAAGAATTTTGGGAAGTTTAGAGTATTTTTGTATTTCACTCTTGATCTTTACAATTGGTTTACATGATTATTTATACACAGAATTATATCTAAATAAGAAATAAATAATCAAATAATAATTACAAAGATAATTAAGGATCATAATCAAATCAAATCCCTAGAATCAGCAAATAAGTCAACACTCTCCCTCAAGTTGGTGCAAAGATATTGCACATGCCTAACTTGCAAATCAAATTATGGTAGATCTTATTGTTGAGCCCTTTGGTAAACACATCCGCAAAGTTGGCCAATAAAACTAAGCTTAAGACATCGTCTGTTAATTTTTCTTTAATGAAGTGCCGATCAATCTCAATGTGTTTCGTCCGGTCATGTTGGACTGAATTTTGTGCTATACTAATAGCAACTTTGTTGTCACAATACAAAGTTATCTTGTCTCCCTTGGGCAACCTCAACTCCTCCAATAACTTCTGCAACTATAAGAGTTCACACACACCTTGGGCTATTGTTCTATATTCTATTTCAGCACTTGACCGAGCAACAACACTTTATTTTTTACTCCTCCAAGTGACAAGGTTCCCTTCCACAACTGTGCAGTAGCCAGAGATGCATCTCTTATCATGGAGAGAGCTTGCCCAATCTGCATCTATAAAAGTTTCAACTTGGAGGTGACTATGTTTGGAGTAAAGGAACCCTTTCCTGGTGCAAACTTTAGGTATCTCAAGATGCGAAGTACAGCCTGTATATGAGTCTCGCGAAGGTCATGCATGAATTGGCTGACTAAGTTAACAGTATAGGCTATATCTGGCTGAGTGTGTGAGAGATAAATCAACCTTCCTATCAATCTCTGATATCTTCCAATATCCACGGACTCACCAATTCCCGCTTCCAGCTTGTGATTACTTTCAATGGGAGATTCTGCTGGTTTACGCTCCAACATACCAGTTTCTTCCAAATCTTTGGGAGATAAAGATTTCTTTTTCTGATCTAGCCACCTCAATACCAAGGAAATATTGCAGTTTTCCTAGATTTTTCATTTCAAATTCTTGAGCCAACAACCTTTTTAGTTGAGCCATTTCTTCTTTGTCATCACCTGTCACTATTATATCACCAAAATACACAATAAAAAAAGGTGATCTTACTCTTGTGATGTTTAATAAACAGAGTGTGATCAGCATTTACTCTGTTGGTAACCAAATGACATTATGGCTCAAGTAAACCTGTCAAACCAAGCTTTGAAAGATTGTTTTAGCCCATACAAAGCCTTTTTTAACCTACACACCTTTTCTTGTGTCTTCTCATTAGCGAACCTATGAGGGATTTCCATGAACACTTCTTTCTCTAAATCTCTATGGAGGAAAGCAGTCTTCACATCAAACTGTTGCAAATCCCAATCCAAGTTGGTTACGCAACATAATAGGACTCTAATTGAGTTCATTTTTGCAACTGGGGCAAATGTCTCTTGATAATCCATTCCATAGGTTTGGGTGAATCCTTTAGCAACCAATCTGGCCTTAAACCGTTTAATTGTACCATCAGCTTTGTGTTCTACTGTAAACACCCACTTACAGCTAACTAGTTTCTTCCCAGGTGGGAGAGTGACAAGCTCTCAGGTCTCATTTTTAGCCAATGCTTTCATCTCTTCAACCATTGCTCCCTTCCATTTAGGATCTGCAAGAGTTTTCTTCTAATCCTATGGAATAGACACAGAGAAAATAGACAAGGCAAAGACTATATAGGAGAGAGACAAGGATTTGATAAGAAACAAAATTAGAAATAGAATGTTTAGTACAAGATCTGACCCCTTTTCTTTGTGTAATAGGTTTATCTAAGTCATTGGAGCATTCAAAAGTTGTGGATAACTCACCAGAACAAGATTTTTTACTCTGAGTAGACTGCATAATGGCTTCTTCTACTTTGTCTCTCCTCAAATACCTCCTCAAATCTGACTTGTCCAAACGTTCAATTCTCTGTCCCTGATTGGACATCTCCCCCTATCTACTAGAACTCAAACTCTCTAACTGAACCATATCATTCAGAATGACAGAATTCAGGATCACCTCTTCTTGCTCATTATTCTCCCCTTGAAGATGTGAGTGGGTGGTACTAAAGTAGGGTTCAGTTTCTCGGAAGGTAACATCCATACTGACAAAGTATTTCTTAGATGAAAGGTGATAATACATGTATCCCTTGTGTCAGAGAATACCCAACAAACACACATTTAAGGGTCTTGGGGTTCAACTTACCTGCCGTCCTAGTATGGACAAAGCAAACACACCCAAATACTTTTGGTGGAACAATGTATGAATTATTCCCTTGTAGAACCTCCAAACGACTCATAAAGTCAAGGGCCTTGAGAGACATTCTATTAATAAAATAAGCAGATACAAGGACATCTCCCCAATATACTTTGAGTAGATTCATAATGAACATAAGAGATACAAGCTACCTCCAATAGATGCCTATTTTTCCTTTCAGAAACGCCATTTTGAGCACTATTATAAGGACAACTAGTCTGGTGTACTATCTCATTATTCTCAAAATAAGCAGAAAAACTATTATCCATGTATTCGCTTTCATTGTCAGTTCTCAAAATTTTCATCTTAATTTCAAATTGAGTACAAATTATTTTATGAAAAGATTAAAAATAAGAAAAGACATCACTTTTAGGTTTAATCAAATAAACCCAAGTCATTCGAGTGCAACAATCAATAAAGGTGACAAACCATCGGTTACCAGATAAGGAGACAATTTGAGTAGGCCCCCAAACATCAGAATGAATAGTCACAAAAAAAATTTGGCTTTTATTATGATTCAAAGGATAGGAGGTCTAGTGTGCTTAGCATACTCACACGCATCACAAAATAGAGAACCAAACTAAGTTCTAGCAAACAAATTGGGATAAAGTTTTTCTAACATAAAAAATGATGGATACCCTAACCACCTGTACCACTGTATTATTTTCTGATTGACATTCTTATTTTCTCCAAAACAGGCTTGAGATACCAGAGAACCTGAATCACCTTCCAACATGTATAAGCCATCTTGCAACCTACCATTACCAATCCTCTTCCCTGTGCGAAGATCATGAATAACACAATGATCAGGAAAGATTTCAATCTTACAGTTAAGAACATTGGTGATAGCACTGACAGATAAAAAATTGATAGGAAAGCAAAGAACATGAAGGACAGATGATAATTTAATATTGGGTGTGCAAATAACAGAACCTGTTCTGGATATGGGAGTAAAAGAGACATCAACAATTCTGACACTATTTTGGTTAGAGAAGGAAAATAACTGAGAAAGCCTTTACAAGAGCATGTCATGTGTCTATTCACACCAGAATCAATAATCTATAGAACATTATCAAGAGAGAAAGCATTACCTGACTTTACAAAGTTAGAAGTGGCATCAGAGGATGAAGAGGTGTCAATATGAGACAGGAGGCGCTTGAGACTCTGAATTTCACTAGGAGAAAGGAACTCAATCGTTGTTGTCTCCTTAAAAGGCTCCTCCACAGTTTCTGCTAAATTAGCGTGAGTTCTAGAGGTACCTCGTTTCTCTCCACGGGTAACTTCCAACAAGTCTCCTTGATATGCCTCGGTTTCCCACAATAATCACAGTACAGATGATCTTTCTTAGAATTAGGAGGCTGTGGTGTACTCAAACTAATAGTCAACCCAACCCTTTCAACTAATGTAGTATAAAGCATAGCATGTAGACGACTTTCCTCTTATTGAGCATGGGTGTGGACCTCTTCTAGAGAAGGAAAAAGATTTTTTCCCAACACTTGGACCCGAATTGGATCATATTCGTTATTCAACCTAGCAAGAAAATCATAGACCCGCTCCTTTTCAATCATTCTCCGAAATTTGACTGCATCTCCAGTGCAGTCTGCTTGGAAGTCTTGATAGTAATCAAGTTCCTGCCATAAACCACATAACTCAGAATAAAATTAGGAGATAGTCATTTCTCCTTGCTTAGTACCATGGATTTTATTCTGAATATCATATATTTGGACATCATTACCAATCTTGGAATAAGTTAAGAACAAGGCCTTCCATATTTTTGCAGCAGTATCAATTAACAAATAGGACTTAGAGATATGAGATTGCATAGAGTTAAGTAACCATGTCATAACAAGATAATTATCCGAGTCCCATTGAGGAAAATCCGGATCACTCTCATCCGGTTGCTTCTTATTATCAATGACATAGCTCTGCAGTCCTCTAGCCTTGATAAACAACAAACAAGACCTTGACCAAACAAGGTAATTGGTTCCATCAAGTTTTATGGGACTAATTTGCAAAGAAGGATTATCACAGTTAGGAATCGAGACTCTTTTACCTTCTACTATGGTAAAGACAAATGAACATTGAAAGAATAGGGGTTACCCAAGGTTGTATGCACAAGAGAGCCCAACCGAATCACTAAAAGACCGGTAGCGGCACGGGAAGGCCAGAAAGACGATCAGAATCGTCGCCGGAGTGATCAGAGCGGCGAAGTAGCATCAGGCGATGTATCACGCACTAGGAAGGGAAGGCGCGTGAGCCTCACGCACGGGCTTTTCCGGCGACGGTCCGGCGATTCCTCTGGTGCGGCAGTGAGAGGTGAAAAGGCTCCAAGATGGGTTAGTACCAAAAGGTAGATTTAGAGTTTTGAAACCCTAAAGAGGAAAAAATTGAATTTAAACCTTAAAATCAAAAAAAAATCTCTCATGCCATGAAAAATTTTGGGAAAGTTTAGAATATTTCAGTATTTCACTCTTGATTTTTACAATTGATTTACATGACTATTTATACACAAAAAATTATATCTAAACAGAAAGCAAAAAATCAAATAATACTTACAAAAATAATTAAAGATCATAATCAAATCAAGTCGTATCCCTAGAATCAACTAGAATCAGCAAATAAGTCAACATAAAATAATCCACCACGAAAACCAGAAAGCATATAAGAAATGCAATTGCATACCTAATACTTATACTAGTTTCACAAGCTGGGGTGCTATCAGATTCCTTTGACTCCACACAAGAGTTGCATAAAGGCCCTATTTTGCCAACACAAATCGTAGGGAAAGTACCTTGAATTTTTAGCACCAAAACACTTTAGGAGAAGATTTCAACATCATCAAGCAGCTCTAAACATTTGACACAATTTGAAGTTTGAATTGAACATATGAAGAGAAAAACTCACCTTTGCATCTCTTACAGGTGAAAGTTTTCTCTTTTGGCAATCCACTAATGGCATTCTGAATTGTTTCTTCTAGAGAATCCAAAGGAGATATACGGCATGCATTCAGAACGTCAAGCAGGCTCTTCCCATTCTCAAAACAAATGTACTGAGCCGCACGTCTGTATTGTTTGATGGCATGAATCTCAAATTGTGATGGTGGAATAACCTAAATTAATTAGAAAAAAGAAAAAGAAAAAAGAAAAGAAAAAAAAAAGAAGAAAGAAGCAAATTAATGAAGAATTCATCCATTCATGAAAACAAATTACATGTTAAGCAAAACAGAATACTCACTCTACATCCCTTGCAGAGAGAGCATGAACACAGAATTCCAACATCTTTGATCGTACCCCGGAGACAAAATGCCTGAAACTAAGTGCCCAAAGAGGAAAAAAAATAATATTTTTTTTTGTTAAAAAAAAAAGGGCAAACTACTAAACAGAGTAACAGGGGAGAACAAATGACAAACAAGACCAGACAGGGCATCAAAGAAAAGAAACCTTCTTGCCGCCCATGTAAACAACGGGCACCCCCTCAAGCAAACGAGTCTCAAAGAGCTCCTTGACTGTCATTGGTACATTATCCAATGCAATCTTTTTAGACATTTTCAATTCTAAATTCTTCTTTGGAGGGTTTAATGCACTTCCTTCAGCTACCGTCTCCACATGTATTTTTGAAATCATTTTGCTGTCAATATCTTCTAATCCATTTACTTTTACCTCCACAGGCTCTAACTTCAAAGTTGACCACGTCAACCGTCTCAGCGTATTGTTCTTCACCTCAGTACCCCCAGCAACCAATTTTGGCGCCTCTCCGGTGCCTCCTTCCTCAACTGGAATTGGCCTAGGTTCACTCATTGGTTCATCTTTACAAAAGGGCAATTCCACATTGCTAATAGATTGCTCTCCGCTTACAGTTCCTACCACCTCTTGATTCCCTTCAATTACAGTTTCAACTACTGGGCACTTCCAATCTTCATCAGGCGAAGTATTTATTCTATTGGTTACATAAAGTTGTGGCTCCTCAAGGGTATTAATCCTTTTATTTAGTACATCCTCACTGATTTTATCACATTCACTAGCTTTACTCTTCTTCACTCGAGAATAAACAATGAAACCATTCACCTTAGCAACTTTGAACCTCTTACAGTCACCATCCTCAGATACTTCCGACTGAGAATGTGTATCAATTGGGAGAGTATGGTTAAGACCAAGTGAGCCAGCGAGCTGGGACTGAACTCCAACCACAGAAGGTAGCTGTCTCTTCATGTTCACAAAATAATCAAGCAGAATCACTGCAAAAAAAAAAATAGGGAGGAAACCAAAGAAACCGACGAATCAAGAGAGAAAACACTAAATTGAGAAGGAAAAGAGGTTGATTCTAGGGTTTGGAGAGAGGAAGTCCTACCTGAGTATCAGATGGGAAGCATGAAGAATTGAATTTGAAATGGAAATGGAAATTCAACGAATTGAGGTCGAATTAAGGGGATTTTTGAAGGGTTTTAATTGAATTGATTTTGAATTTGATTAATTGGAAGGGAAGCAAAGGTGGGTATTATTGGGAGCCGAACTGGCCAACAACAGATAAGAGCATACAAGTTGAGAGAGAAAGAGAGGGAGGCGAAAATGGCAGGATCTGTAAATAAATGCTATTATACCAATATTTACCTTAATACCCCCGCTGGCTTAATGCTCTAGTCAGAAAATGTTGAATTTAGCTTCTTCTTTTTTCAATTTTTTATTTAAATTAATTTAAAAAAATCAATTTAAATTAAAATAAAACCTACAATTTGTTTTTCAATTATTTAGATTTGATAATATTAAAAATCAATCAATTAATCCCTACTTGATTAGTTAATAATCTTAGTTTTTTTTTTTATTGAAGCTAATATTCTTAGTTAACTAGTTGACTAATCTGTGAGAATAATAATGGTGAGGTATGATGTTAGAGTGGCTATAGCCATTCTGATTCTCAAATTACTCATCTAAGGAAATAAAGTGCAAATAATAACTTTAAATGTTTAGTGATTATAAAGAATTATATACCTAGTAGATTTATATTATTTTGTTTATAATTTGAGATAATATATATAATTTTTAAATTATGCACTTTTTATATTTGTATTTTTAATTTTTTTTAAATATTCTATACTAATGATGTTTTTATAACTATATTTTTTGTTTGTATTTCTACTAAAAATTAACGGTAAAATTCAATTTTAATATTAATAATTCGCTAATTAATAAAAAAAATTTTAATTAGAGTAATATTTAATCTTAAAAATTAATATAAAGAAAAAAAATATTTTTATTCTGTGATTAGATCTCCGGCGCCCGTTCAAATCAAATAATAAAAATAAGATGGATGAAATAATTTTATTTAAATTTTTTATTTTTTAATTTAAAATTTCTTATAGTAAATTAATTTTTTGCATCAATTTTTAATAAAAATATAAAAGGGTGATACAATTATAAAAAATTATTAATATAAAATATTTTTATCGAAAAAATTAATAATATAATTATAAAAAGTGCAAAATTTGGATTTTCTATTTTTTGGAAATTCAAAATACGTTATTTATTTATAAAAAATATAAAGACTAATGTATATTATATATTTCATCAGCTAAATATCAAATTGTAGTTTATCTTTCAATTTAATTAAAAATTAAATTACGATTACTGCATTAAATCAAATATATATAAAAAAAACTTCAATTCAAAAATTTTAAAAAAAAAATTTTTTACTAAATCAATAAAATTGGTTCATGATCTTTTTCAAATAAATTAAATTGAAATTATTTTTTTAGTAATTTAGATATTGTAGTACAATTGTAAAATTGAATGTATTCCTAGGGTTGTGAAATTGTTCGGTTCACTTCTGAATCGAATCGTACTGAAAAAATTGAAAACTGAATTGTAAAAATAGTAAAAATCAAAAAAATTGATTATAAAAATATAACCGAATCGAATCGAACTGATAAAAAGCTGTTTGATTCGGTTTGATTCAAACCGAAATCTGTAATTTTTTTTAATTTTCTGCTTTTAATTTCAGTAGAATAATTTAATAAATATTTCACATAAATTTACCAATAAATATTGTCTGAATACATAATAATAATACTTAAAAATCCATAAAAATGCATATAAAATTTAAAAATATATATATAATCAGTATTTCACATAATAAAAGAATGTATAAAATCGGTTATTTGGTTTGTCGGTTATTTAACACGTTTAAATCGAACCGAACTGAAAACTGAATAAGCTGAAAAATACTAATAAAACCGAACTGAATATTTCAATTAACCAAACCATTAAACCGAAATTGATCGGTTCGGTTCGGTTTTTCGGTTCAAACCGATTTATGCTCTCCCCTATATATAGCCACTATTTTTTCATGATTCCAAACTACAATACTTTAATTTATTTTATTTGTTACTATTTTGGCAATTTGATTAGAGAAAAATAATATATCATGATTCATGAAATGGATAAAATTAAATTAATTATTCTATTAAGTATTGATACCTAAGATCCAATCAGAGGTCGAGTTATGTGTATATTTTAGTAAGTTTGTTTTGTTTCTTCACTCTTATTTCTTTTTTTTCTTTTTCTTTTTTGTCATCTACTAACGTATAACTGTCGTTCTGCGCTCATAATCTCCTATCATAGTCATGCTTGCCGTACGTACGGATGTATTACATCATTTTCTACCATTAGCGGCCATTTAATTCTATTCGACTCCACTTAGACACGATCCCAGGTATCACAGGGTTTGTTGTTCCACGGGGCTAACGGATATTTGAGGCCAAGTACCCCACGTGCAGGTCCACGCCTAACCTGACTCGTCGAGGTAAATCCTAGGCTTATACAAGGAGTAGACCCGTGTATTGGGCCCTAATAGAACTAAGGCGTAATCTTTCTAGCGCAGGCTTAACTAAGGCCTGGACGCCCAGGGCCCGACCATCATCAAGTGCCCCTTTACCGCTTATTTATTATTCCATGTTTTATGAGGGGATAAACTTCGAGATACCAATTATTATCGTGCGGCTCTAGGAGAGTTCTGTCAAAACATCCCTTCTTTGCCTTTATCCATTTCAAACTTATGCTCTTGCTTTCACTCGTTACTCTGCCTCTTGCGCCGCTTTTGCTATCTTGCTCTTTATCTTCTCTTTAATCTCTAATTTTCCAATTCGAGGTACGTCTTACTCCTCTCATGGCTTTTACTAGGATTTTCGATGTAGTGGGTCTGTTGTCCTCTGTTATTCCTTCCTCCTTCTCCCACTATTTTTTTTGTGACTATTCTGGCACCATCATCTTTAAAATTAGGATTCCTTTGCCTAATGAATGAATTGTTCTTCTCTACCCACCGCCGGCGGGCCTGATAGATGCTCAGCAGGAGGCATAGCTTGGTTTTTTTGTCAAACAGCAGGACTTCGGGCTGTTCTTTCCTTTTACCCCTTTCTTTATTGAGATTTTCCATCATTTTAGGGTGAATTCTCAAATGTTGTCCCTAACTCTATTATGTTCATGTGTTGTTTCGAGTCTGTTTGTCTGTATTGGAGTTTTGCCCCTTCTATCGAGTTGTTTTGTACTTTCTTCCACCTTTTTCGGTCTATCCATGGGTTTTATTACTTTGGTCTCTAGGTTGGGTTGTCTATATTCGCAGGGCATAAGGATTCAATTAAAGGTTGACAGAAAATTTTGTGGTTGTTGAACTAAAAGAAGGCTTAAGGGTTAATTGGGATATCGACTTCTCTTGGTGAGAAGTTCCTCAGGGCTGTAATGACTTGTCTAAGTTTAGCCTAGTAGACCAAATTTACCTTCTTCAACTGACCTCTATAAAGAAGAAATACAATGTCGAGAAGTGCATATTTATCTATAATCTGTGGGACTATTGGGAAGCTGATATTTTTTGGTTCTCATTCTTTTTATGTTATTCATTTGTTGTTTCGAGCTCTGACTGGATTGATATTTTCTTTTTAGCTTCCTTCGTACCAATAGATTCCATCAAGCTTCCCAAGAACTTCACTCTATCTAGAGACAGCATGAAGGAGACTCTGGTCGCCTTTAAGGCCAACAAGTCTGTGGCTGATGTGACCAGGGAGGTTTTCCAGGCTATAACTCCCACTTCTTTAGCTCGTCGCTCTATTCCCACCCTTGCACCTTCTCTGGCTTTGGAGTCCATGTCAGGGGGCTCTCGTTCAGTGGCTTTTAGGACGTCAATCCCTCCTAAAGCGTCTGCTTCTTTCAAGGCTCCTCCTACTTCAAAGGAAATCCCTAAGTGTTAGAGTCCTAGAATCCCAAGGACCAAAACTATAATTTTCCAAATGAGTGTCAAAATGCGGGCCCGTGACATTAAGGAGCCTATCACGATTAGCAAGTCGGCTGAGAGCAGTTCGGATGAGAGCACCAGGACTGCTCCCTTGGATGTCCCATCTATTCAAGCCGTGGGTACTATCATAATCGAAGGCAGGGCTAATAAACGTAGCTGAACTTCAGAACCTGCAGGGCCATCCCTTTCCCTTCTTGTTGATAAGGGGGAAAAAGCAATAGAGCATTTGTCGTCTGCCTGGACAATGAGTTACTGAACACCCTGAGGTGACTGTTGAGTCTACACCGACTTCTATGGTCGGGATGTTGTGTGAGAGGATATTTAGGGGGGGTCCCCGATGCTTCTGACCCCCGCTTTCTAGCCCTTGTCAACTATCTGACCTGTGCTACCAAACAACAGGCGGTCTTTAGCTCGTGCTCCCTGGAGGATCTTAGGGACAGTCTAAGGGAGATGTTCATTATGGTAAGTTATTTGTCTTTCTTGAAAGTGTTTTAATTTCCTAGCTTTTTTAACTTTACTTTCTTTTTTTTTTTTACAGTCCTTTGGCATGCTTATGGAGATTGATTCCCGGAATCAATCTCTCCAGAGCTCGATGGACCAGTGCACTGCTAAGGCATGCTAGGACAAAAATCTGATTGCCATTAGTTAGGCTTGTGGGCACATTATCGAGCTCCAGGGGAAAATTAAAGGCCTCACCGAGCAATTGGGGGAGATGAGGGAAGAGGTCGCCAGGACCTCCCAACGGGCTTCAGCGGCAAAGTCTCAGCGAGATGAGGCCTAGGCCCAATGCACTGAGACCTTAGCTTGTGCTACTATCCTTCTACAGAAGCTTAACAAGCCGATCGAGGACCTGAAGGGCATGATTTCGATAGCAGAGTAGTCTCAACTTCAGTAGTAGCAACTCCGCCAAAAGGTTTCTGCCTTGGAGGAGAGGTGTGCCTCCTTATTAAAGGATGACCAAGCTATAGAGGATAAGGTTCAGCAGGCCTGTGAAGCACGGTTGTAGGAGTACAAGGACTTCACAAAGCTAAAGGAGAAAATTCAATAGGCCTGCAAAGGACAGTTGAAGGAGTATAAGGGCTCGGCGGAGCTAAAGGAAAAAATATATAAGGAGGCCTTTCGCATGTTCGCTTCAGGCTTTAACTAGGGCCTTAAAAATGCACGTGATGCCCCCTCTGCTCCGTTGGCTTATTTACGAGCCCCCAAACTCGATTCGACGGTGAAGAGATCTGCTACGAAGAGGACGATAATCCCTTACCTAGGAACCCCCTTCTTTGCCCCCTTCATTGCCTATAAACGACTTAGTTAGTTTTGCTCCCCCTTTCCCCGCTGCTTCTGTAACCCACTCGAATATTGTAGGGAAAGAGTAATTAAGTTAATAAATTTTTGAACCTTTCTGTTATTTTGTAGTTGTTTGTTTTATTTTTCCTATCTATTTGAATTTCATTTGTATTCTTATACTTAGATTATTTTTACTCTGTGAGCAATACCGAGCTACTCGTTTGATATTTTATTTGTAAAAATGTCTATTTTGTTTGTAAAAATGTCTAACTTATTGTGTTTTGAATTCTGTTTGTTGAATGTCTTAGTTTTTTTTTACTTTCTGGCTCCGAGCTACTCGTTTGATATTTTGATCATAAAAATATCTAAGTTATTGCATTTTGAATTCTATTTGTTGAATGTCTTATTTTTTTATGCTTTTTGGCTCTCTGAACCCTTTAGACGGCCGGGTTGTGAGCTCTTTCTCCAGGCTGATTTGGCACTAGAGGCAAATTTTTGAAGTCAGCGTTTCCTGTAATTGCCTTAGCCTTTATACAGCTTTTTGTCTTGGTTCATATTATTCCAAGGTTTTTTCTTTTTATTTTTCTTTATTCGTAATTCGGTATTTGTGGTGCCAAGGTCCTTTTCTAAGGTCAGTGCCTTGCTTTAATTTTATTCTGGTTTGGCATTGGGGGTATTGAGTTCCATCTTCGAGGTCGGCATCTTGCCTTAGTATTATCTTTGGTAAAGCGTTAGGGATGCTGAGGTCTTTTTCTTAAGTCGGTACCATGCCTTAGCTTTATCTTTATTTGGGCCTTACCGAGATCCTTTTTTGATGTTAGCACTATGCCTTAACTTTATTTTTACTTGGACCCTTGGGGGTACCGAGATCCTTTTTTGAGGTAGGCACCATGCCTTAACTTTAATTTTAGTTGGGTCTTAGGAGGTGCCAAAGTCCTTTTTTGAGGTTGGCACCATTCCTTAGTTTTATTTTTAATTGGCCTTGTGGGTGTCGAGATCCTTTTTTGAGGTCGGCACCATGCTTCTGTTTCATTTCTTTTGGCTTATATCTTTACTAGTACGGGCCTTTAGCATGGTTTTTATCTCCTCAACCGATTTTGTGGTGCCGACGGTTTATTTTCGAGACCGGTCACCCATCTCATTGAAGTCTTCATTTTCTCAACTGGTTTTGTGGTGCCAACGGTCTGTTTCCAAGACTGGTCACCCACCTCATTGAGGTCTTCATTTTCTCAATCGATTTTGTGGTGCCAGCAGTTTTATTTCTAACACCGATCACCCACCTCATTGAGGTCTTTATTTTTTCAATCAGTTTTGTGGTGCCGACGGTATATTTTTGAGACCGGTCAGCCACCTCATTGAGGTCTTCATTACTTATCAAAAGTGTTTTGAAAGTAGAAAAGAGGATTTTTATTCAAATTCTCACTGTAACAGTTACATTGTACATCTTATGGAAAATACATCTTCAAATATTGGATGTTCCAGGTGTGAGGTTCTGAATTTCCCTGTAAATCTTCGATTCTATATACTCCCAGGCTGATGACTTTGGTGACTCAAAATAGTCCTTCCCAGGTCGGTGCTAGCTTTCTCATAGCAACTCTTTTTCTTGTGGCTTCTAGTCTTCTCAGGAACAAGTCTCCAACTTTCAAGTTAATCTCATAAACTTTCTGGTTGTAGTACCGAGATGCTTTCTGTTGATAGGCGGTTGTTCGCACTTGTGCTTCATCCCTGATTTCCTCTAGGACATCTAGGTTGCTCCTTAATTTCAACTCCATTAGTGTCTTCATCATTAAACTGAACCCAGTGAGTGGGGATCTGTAGCTCTACGGGAACTACGGCTTCTATCCCAAATGCTAATGCGAATGGAGTTTTCCCTGTTAGTGTCCGAGGTGTAGTTTAGAGTGCCACAGGATGCTGTACAGCTCAGATGCCCAATTCTTTTTAGTATCGTCTTATCGTTTCTTCAGCCCTTGAAGGATGGCTTGATTCATCACCTCGGTTTGGCCATTTATCTGCGGATGAGTTACTGAGAAAAACTTATCTCATATACCCATGTTTCTTATAAAATTCCGAAAAGAGTTGCAGTCGAATTGCCTTCCATTGTCCAATATGAGTGTCCTGGGTATCCAAAACTGGCACATGATGTTACCCTACACGAAGTCTATTATTTTTCGAGCGTTGATGGTGGGCACAGCCTTTACTTTAGGCCATTTGGAGAAATATTCCACAACTATGATCATGAACCTCTTCTGCCCCACAGTCTTAGGGAATGGTCCTAAAATGTATATCCTCTACTATGAGAATGATCACGAACTAGATATGTTTGACTGTGGCATACCCGAGCTGTTGATTGCATTAGCGAACCTTTGGCAGACATCAAATTTCTTCATAAATTTTTCAGCTTCTTTCTTTGTTGTTGGCCAATAATACCCTTGCTGAAAAATCTTATTCGCTGACGTGGTTGCTCCTTCATGCACTCTGCAGACCCCCTAGTATATTTCTTAGACTATTCTTGATGCCTCTTTTGGCCCTACACGCCTTAACTGCGGACTAGACTTCCCTCTTCGATATAGAGTCCTTATTGTTTGGTAATTAGCGGCTTCAGCAGCGATTCTCCAAGCTTTTGTTGTGTCTTTTGGCAATTTTTCGACTTCAAGATACTCAAGATAAGGGGTCATCCAGCTTCGTTCTTCGTCAACCTGCATAATGGAGGCCACTTTTCAAAAGTAGGAATATCGATTTGCTAATCATATACCTCATCTGGGAGTTTCTCTAGCTCTTCTACATACAGTTTGTTGAGCAAGTCTGCCTCTTCATTTCCTTCTCGAGGTATTCGTCTATATTCAACTATAATCCCTTACTCACCGAGCTCAGCTTCCAAGACTCGTACTTTAGTTAAGTACTTTTGCATGACCAAGTCTTTCACCCGGTATATCCCTGTTATTTGGTTCACCATCAGTTGTGAATCATTTTTTATTCTGAGGTAAGTTGCCCCTACTTCCAAGGCTATTTGTCTTCCATTTAGAAGAGCTTTGTACATGTTATTGGACGCTGGAAACCTGAAACGCAAGGCATAACATACTTTGAAGCCACCAGGCCCTTTCAGAAGGTTCCTACCCCACTACTTGTAGAACTCGATGCCCCATCTACAAATAGATCCCTTACAAATTCATGTTGGGGTTTGCTTCCTACCCCTTATTCCTATAAGGTCGGCATCGCATCATTCTATTCTTTCTCTATCATGCTGAAGGAGCATTCAACTATGAAGTTGGCTAAGGCCTGTGCTTTAATTGCTATCGGAGGTTGGTAAATGAGATAGTACGGGCCGATTTCTATTGACCATGCTAGCATCCGCCCTAAACTTTTAGACCTGTGCAGGATCTTTTTCAAAGGCTGATCAGTCATTACCACTCCTTGGTGATCTTCCAGATACATTTTGAATTTCGTTACAACTAGTAATGGAGCAAATGCCACTTTTTCTATGTTCTTATACTCGACCTCAGTGTCCTTAAGTATCTTGCTGACATAGAAGACTGACTTTTGGATCCCTGCCTCTTCCCTTACCAGCACGACAATTACCGCCTGTTCTAATGCAGATAAGTAGATCAACAACTCTTCTATGTCAGAACATGCGGTAAGTGACTACTGAGCACATGCGGGGAGCTGCTGAGCATATGCGGGGAGCTGAGATATTCCTTAAGGCTCTTGAAGAAGGGTAGGCATCTTTCTGCAAACCTGGACATAAATTTGTTAAGTGCCACTACTCTCCTTGTGAGCCTCTGTACATCCCTCATGCAGGTCGGCTTAGGCATATTCAATATGGCTTCTACCTTTTCTGGTTTTGTCTCTATGTCTTTTCTGTAATACCCGGCTAGACTCCGGTATCGAAATTCCTACCGTCTGGTGGAATCTCGGATGTCGGAAGCCTCTAGTAGGGTAAAACCATGTTTTTATAAAAATGTTTTAATGTGTTTTATGTTTTAAGCATGAAAGAAAATGAGTTTTTTGCATGAAAATAGCATTGGAGGAAAACTCAGGTTCGGCTGCCGAACCTTAAGTTCGGCCGCCGAACATGCATGCGTTGCGGGTGTGCTTTAGGCCCCCGAAAGCATAAGTGAGGGAAGTCCAGGTTCGGCCGCCGAACCCCAAGTTCGGCCGCCGAACATGGCATACATGCGGAGGCACATTCGGCCCCCGAATGTGGTCTGGCCAGCCACTATAAAAGGGTCCCTTAGCCGAAAACGGGCGAGCTTTTTCCCCATTTTCGGCCAAGGTGAGTCTCCGCCGCCCCTCACCCATCTTTGGGCATCTTTCCTCTAGATCTTTCAAGGTTTTCATTTGTTTTAACTTTATTTTGAAGATTTGAGCATTTGAGCAAAGTTTTGGAGCTTGGAGGTTCAAGAACCCAATCTCTCCCAACTTTGAGTTTAGGACGTCTCCCTCTCGATCTTCAAGAGGTAAGAGCCGATCTTAAGCTCATTGCATGTTTTAAGTAAGTTTTAAGTAGATCTATGGGTTAGAATGCATGTTTAGGTTATGGTTATGCTTTTGGAGTTTATGGGTATAAATGTATGTTCATGAACAATGTGAGTTTCTTGATGTGTTGTAGATGGGGTTTATGATGGTTTGAGGCCCCTAGGAACATGTATGCTCGTGTTTGTGTGTTGTAGAATAGGTTTGATGCATGTTGGAAAGGTTTGGAGGCGAAATGTGCATAGGGAGCCAAGTTTCTGCCCTTTGGCAGAAACCAGGTTCGGCAGCCGAAGGACTTTCGGCCGCCGAATATGGCTGGGGAGGCAGCCTTTCGACTGCCGAAGCTTGCCCCCGAAAGGAGACTTTCGTCTCTGTCTGGCAGTTTCGGCCGCCGAAGGTGCCGCCGAACATGCATGAGTTTCGTCTCTGTCTGGGAGTTTCGGCCGCCGAAGGTGCCGCCGAACCTGCCTGACTTTCGGCTCTGGAGGGACTTTCGGCCGTCGAAAGTGCCCTGTCCAGGCCTTCCTTGCATGTTTTTGTATGGTTGTTTCAGGATGTTTTAAGGGGTTTTTGGGGAGTAGTTTAGAGATATGTTCTAGTATGTTTGGTCCCTCATTTGAGTCCACCTGTGTAGGTTCAGACCTGAGGAACCGAGGACCCCAGCAGTGAGTTCAGCTGCTTCGGTGTTGTCAGTGTCAGCCAGAGGTGAGTGGAATTAAACTTAATCTTTTAAATTAAATGTTTTATCATGTTTCATGCATCATGATTATGCAATAGGATGATTGCATTAGTTTCCACGAATATGCCGCATTGCATCGATTGTTGTTGATGTGGGTGAATATTGGATGACCCAATTAGTCCATGACAGGAAGACCAGGACCCCATTCTACGGCCTGGCACTATGTAAGGAAATACCAGGACCCCATTCTACGGCCTGGCACGGTTATGGGACTCGAAGACCAGGAGCCCGGAGGAGGCCCTGGGGCAAATGGTAAGTAATGTATGTTATGACAGGAAGACCAGGACCCCATGCTACGGCCTGGCACAGAGTTAGCTTGGACTAGTTGGTGACAAGTTCACCCAACCCTTATGTGAATTGTCTGTGTTATGATGCATTTCATTGGAGCATAGTGTTATTATGTTTTATAGTTCAACTCACTGGGCTTTTAGCTCACCCCTCTCCCTTTTACCCCCAGGCTTGCAGGTACAGGATAGAAGAGGAGGTCGGTTAGAGTAAAGCTTGTTTGTGTAATAGTTAGAATGTGGACATGACAAATCGTAGTATGATGTAATGTAATAGTACAGTATAGTTATGTAATGATGTTTATGGATTATTAGAGGTGTGCTTGACCATAGAATGTCGTTATCCCTTTTAATACATGATCTTAGAGATGTTATGATGTTTATGTAAACCAACTCGACATATGTTATGTCACCCATTTGGGGGCACTGATGAGATCCCACTGAGGGATCAATGTTATGGTTATGTTATAGTGCATGCACAGGTTGAGTTGGCATATGAATGGAAAGAAAAATTTTAATTTTTATGTATGTTGTTGATCATGTATGGGATTAAGCAGGTTCACAGGATGCATGTTAGGCTTGCTACGGGTCCCGGCGGCCTTAAGTCGACCCGGATCCTAGCGCCGGTAGCGGTCCGATTTTCGGGTCGTTACATTTTCCACTGACCATGTAGCCCAAAAATTTTCCTCTGATGAAAAAAACACACTTTGTAGGATTCAATCTCATTATGTACTACTACAATACCCAGAAGACTTCTTTTAGGTCAGTCAGATGTTGCTAGAAGATTCAGCTTTTAACTACCATGTCATCGATGTATACCTCTATGT
Source organism: Manihot esculenta (assembly GCF_001659605.2). Lineage (NCBI taxonomy): Eukaryota > Viridiplantae > Streptophyta > Magnoliopsida > Malpighiales > Euphorbiaceae > Manihot > Manihot esculenta. The sequence goes on along the minus strand of NC_035169.2, from coordinate 10,206,922 downwards.
TTCTCCCTATCTGGTCTTTGAAGATTTTATTCATCAGTCACTGGTATGTTGCTTCGGTGTTTTTCAACCCAAAAGGCATATTCTTATAGTGATATGTCCCATCTTCAGTTATAAAGGAGGTATTTTTGTAATCTGAGTTATCCATGGGAATTTAGTGATATCCTAACATAGCATCCAGAGATGATAAGTAATCAAAACCGGCCGTAGAATCGACTATTTTATTAATATCAGGGAGGGGATAACAATCTTTTAGACAAGCCTGGTTTAGGTCGAAGAAGTCTATATGCATCCTATACTTCTTATTTGCCTTTTTTACTAACACAGGGTTAGCTAACCACTGTGAGTACATTACTTTCCTAATAAATTCGGCCTCTTCTAATTTCTCCACCTCCTTCCTCGTAGCCAGTGCTTCTCTTTCCCAAAAGCTCTCTTCTTCTGTTTCACTGGCTTGGCATCAGGGAAGACGTTTAGCTTATGATTCATCATCTCGGGATCGATCTCTGGTATATTCGAGGGTTTTTAGGCAAAGCTCGAGGCATGCCCCCTGATCAAGGCTTTTGCAGCTTTATTCTAGCCTTCTTCCAGGCTTGAATTGATGTTGAATACCTAGGCTTCTTTTCTGAATAGTGAGAAAGTCTCCAGCTTGTGAATTGGTCTAGTCCTAGCCTCCTTTCTCTCGTCTCTAACTTCCATAACTTTAGGGTTTACCTCATCTGGCTGGGTGCATTGTTCCCATACTGCGGCTAGGTATACTGCTTTGGCCTCCTCTTGCCTTCCGCGGACAACTACAACTTTAGCCTCCATTGGGAACTTTATGGTCAAATACCGAATGTTGGTCACTGCTTTAAAATCATATAGTATTGGTCTTCCAAGATAGCATTATAGCTTAGGGGTAACTTCACTACTAGGAATATGGCATAGTGAGTCCGTGATAGGGGAGGCTCCCCTAGAGTGAGGGCTAGTTTTACTTTTCCTTCCACCGCTATCGGGATTCCCCCTGTCCTTTGACTGAGGCTTGGTCCCTAACGAGCTATTCTTAGGGTATTTTTATCTGATGAAAGACCCGGTAAGGTAATAGATTCATCTTGCTGCCGTCGTCCACTAGTACTTTATGAACCTTAAAATTATGGATGACTACTTCGATGACCAATGCATCATCATGGGGCATCTGCACCCCCTATGCATCCTCTTGGGAAAAGGAGATGGTTATTTGGGAGTGCTTAGCGACTTGCATCACCTCTGCATTGCTTTCATTTTCATTTCTACCTCTCTTCTTCCCCCTCTTACTCATACGGCCTCTAGTCCCTCCTACAATCATGTTGATTTTTCCACTAGAGCCGTCATTTATTGGTGCTCCGATCTGTCTCCTGGGCCTTTCTCCAACCACACCTTGTTGTTGCCTCTAGCCTTCTAGATTCTTCATAAAATTCTGAAGATGGTCTCTCTTAATCAGCCTCTCTATTTTGTTTATTAACTAATAGCAGCTGTTTGTTTCATGGCTGTGTGTTTTGTGCCATTGGCAATATTTATCCAGGTCCCTCCTGCTTGCCTTTGCTTTTCATGTGCTTGAGCCATTACAAAAAATCTTTATCCTAGACTACTATAAGCACTTCGACTCTGGACACGTTTAGAGGAGTGACTTGAGTAGGGAGTTGGGGTTAATAAGGTCTCTGTTCCTTTCTTTCTTAGCGATGTTTATTCAATGCCTCCAGTCCTCGATCATGTCTCCTCTCTGACCTGTCTTGTCTCTTGTTCTCCCAACCCTGCCTCTTTTCTCTATCATCCCTGATAAATCAGCTAGTCATCAAGGCGTCGTCCTTCTTTATATATTTCTTTGCCCTTTTCATCAGCTCTGACAGGGTAGTAGGGGGCTTCCTGCACAATGATCCAAAGAACTCCGGGGAGGTTTTGCCCTTCTACATGGCTCCTACCACCCTTCCCTCATCTAGCTCGGATATCTGCAAAGCTTCAAAGTTGAATCTGGCCACATACTCTTTCAAGGATTCATTCCTCCTCTACTGCACAGTTTTTAAGTAGCTCATTTTTCTTTCCAGAGGAACTCCAACAATGAATCTGCTGATGAACACACTGACCAAGTCTATAAAGTTCTTGATGCTCCCCGACTCTAAGCTGTTAAACCATGCCCGAGCTAGTCTTATTAAGGTGGTAGGAAAGACCTTACACATTAGGGCGCTCAAATGAGTCTGCAACTCTATGAATGTCTTGTAGTTCAAGACGTGCTCTCGGAGGTTTTCCATCCCGTCATAAGCTGCCATAGTTGGCATCATGAACTTCTTTGGTATGGTTTCCTATTGAACCCATTTTACAAACGGCAATAAGCTTGGCAATAAGGGACTGTTGTTGCCTCATGCTCCCAACTCTATCAGTAGTTGCTCTTTCAATCTTTCTAGCTTTTGGTCTACGTCTATGTCTGCGTCTTCCCTTTTGGGCCTCTTCTCCAGGCGGCAGTTTCTTTCTAACTCTTCACTCTCTAACCTTTCTGCTGGTTCGAAAAAGTAGCTCTCAACCCTATCATTCTCGATAAGGTCCCTCTCTATCCTGCCTCTAGTTCGGGCCGTCAGCTCATTTCTATGACAGGCTTCTTCGTCTCCATCGTCTGTCCTTCTATTGCTCTATTGAGGGATTTGATAGTTCAATGTGGATTAAGGATCATTGGTGTTGAGCCCCTCGGCTACAGGTGGTATGCTCAATGGGGGCATTAAGCTCTCTTTGCTGTAACATTTGGCCTAGCCAGTGGGCAGTGTTCTGTAATTGGAGAGCCATACTTTTCTTGGTCAGATAGGATAGTTCGGGGCATGGTCTCGGCTAAGCTTGGTGAAGGGTTAAACAACATGGATGGCTGATTTGCTGGGGCGGTTGGGTTAGAAAATGAGAACTGTGGACCTTTCTGAATTGAACTCAGGTTGTTTGGGGTGTTTTGGGTTTAGTTTTCGTTGTGATTGCTATGTGGATCTCAGTAGGTGAAATGAAGATGAGAACTCCAGTGATGATAAGATCTCATTTGTCTTTACAAACGGCACCAATTGATGTCTGAGATCCAATCAGGGGTCAGACTCTTGGTATATTTTGGTAATCTTGGTTTGTCTCTCCCCTTATTTCCTTTTATTCCTTTTCTCTTTTGCCCGACGTAACCGCCGTCCTCTACTTGTACATTCTTGTCATAATCATGCTGACCGTACGTACGGATGTATTGCGTCATTTTTTACAGTCAGACGGCCATTTAATTCTATCCGACGCCACTTGAACACGATCCCGGATATTATAGGTTTGTTGTCCCGTAGACTAACGGATATCCGAGGTCAGGTTCGCCCACGTGCAGAGTCACGCCCAGTCCAACTTATCGGGGCAAATCTTGAACTTATATAAGGAATAGGCCCATGAATTGAATCCTAATAGAACTAAAGTCCAGTCTTTCTAGCGCGAACTTAGCCAAGATTTAAGTGCTCAAAGTCCGACCGTCATCAAGTACAACGGTATATTTCTTTAAATTTATTAAATACAATTATTTAATTATTAATTTTGTATTATGATGTAATAAATTATAGTATTATTGTTATTATTATTAATGAGTGCAACATTTTTTACATTAAAAAACGGTATTAATATCAAATAGAATCAATAATGCTATTTTTAGTGTAAAATTGTTCGATAAATTTTACATTATGAAATATTTACATTTTTAATGTAATAGTTTTGCAATTCACTAAAAAATAAAATTAAAATAATAATGTTATTCTCAATTTATTATTGCAAACGTTTTCCTTAAGAAAAACGCTAAACACTCATTCCCTCCAATAAAAAGGCAAAAATGAAATTAATTGCTCTCTTTAAATAAAATTTGGATTTCTTCGCTCTACACGATTTTAATCGATAGGGACAGCTGTATGCAGTACAGATCGAAATAAGTTTGGTTTAGTTTTCTTTTTAATTTAATGTAATTTTAATTTTAAAAATTTAAGTTATTTTAATTAAAAAAAAATTGACAAAACAAAACAAAGAAATAGAAAAAATTATTTTTAGAGGTATAGCGTAATTAACGGATTTGTCTCTCTATTTTTAGAATTAACACTTTTATTCCTTGAGATTTAATTCCATCAAAATTTAAGATCTCTCCGTCAAAAATTTCTATTAAGTAAATGATTTTCGCCTGGTTAAAGAAAAGAAAATAAATATAATCACAAAAATACCCTTATCAATAATAAAATGAAAAAAATACTATTTAATCCCTATAATATGGAAAAACTCGTTATTTAGTCTCTCAATTTTGAAAAATATATTAAAATGTCCCTAACATTTTAAAAAGTCTACTAGTTAGTTTCTCTATTAATTTATCACTAAATATTTTACTATTTAATCTCTATAGTTTAGAAAAAAAAATTAATTAGTCCCTCAAATTATTAAAAAATTTACTAATTAGTCACTCCATATCATAAAAATTTTAGAATTTTTTATAATATTAACGACTAAAATTAACGGAAAGACTAACTAGTAAATTTTTTAAAATATCAGGGACATTTTAATAAATTTTTAAAATGGCGACCAGTGATCGACGACGAATAGTATCACAAAAAATATTTATATTGAGTTTTAACCTTTTATTTTTAATAATTTAAATTTTATATATTTTGATTTTTATTATTTTTGCTGAATTTGAATCTTAAATTTATTAAAATTTTTATTTGTTTATGGAGATTGAGTTTGAGATTTTCTTTCTTGAATTTTGACGAAATTAAATTTTAGAGACTAAAATGTTGAATTCAAAAAAATAGAAGGACAAATATGTTAATTATGTAATATCTTAGAGATAAAAATGTATTTTTTGCTTTAATTCTTTGAGAGAGAGACCTATAAATTTGTAGGAATTAAATTTCAGGGACTAAAGTATTGGATTCTAGAAAGGGTAATTCGGTCATTTTTCCTATCACTAACGGCATTTTTTACGGAGGTAGCTCTAATTTTGATGGAATTAAATCTCATGGACGAAAGTGTTGAGTTCTAAAAATAGAGGGATGAATATATTAATTATGCTATAACTCAGAGACTAAAAAGTAATTTTTCCAAAAAAAATATTTATCAAACTTATGTAATGGCCTACTAAAGCAGCCCAAATGCTGTAAATGGACCGTAAAGGCCCAACACAAATGAGTCAAAGTCAGATGGGCTGAGATTAAGGATCCATAAAATTTTTGGAATGTGGATTATAGGAGGAAAAATACACAAAAATATCTACATCCATTGTTTTCTTTGCTTAAAAAAAAAAAAATTGTCTCAGTGTATCTATAGATATACGCCAAAATGATATTATATAATAGATAATTAGATAAATTCTTTAATTTTAAATTAATTATATACTATTAGTTCTAGCATTAAAAATTTTTTTAAATGAAAAATGAGAAATATTTGGAATTGAGCTTTCCATTAATGAGAGAAGAAAGGAAGAATATGATTATTATAGTTAAAATTTTAACTAAAAAGATGTAAATCAAGAAAGAAATAGCAAATTTATTACCATAAAAGTTTAGCCAAAAACCAAACCAACACAGTTTACAGTCTGACTCGTTTTCCTCTCCATAGCCCAACTCACTTGAAGCTATATAGCCAAGAGAGATTTTGCAGCAGAGAGGAGCAGAAAATGCCAAAGGATTGAAGTTGCCCTATAAGAGAAACCGCCCTTTGAGAAGGCGATTCAGCTTCATTCTTCAACGTAAACCTCTCATTATTTCCACAATTCTCGATGGAGAGAATTGCAGGAAACATTAAAGAGGTTGACATTGCCAAACAAACTTCTGGATGATGATAACCAACCCCATCTCCCTTTATTTATTCTTCAGAAAGTACAGGAAGTGGCCGGCTGGCTGGCCGGCCGGCCGGTGAGCAAACGAGTCACATAAGGGGAAGGTGTCAAGGGGGTTTGTATATGAAGCCTTGTGCTGGTTGTTATAGGTTTTATCTTCTTTGTCTGGGTCAGGATGGCAATAAAAGTTTAGATGACTTGATAAGAAAGTAGTGTGGTCACTTTTGGTTAAAAATGAAAGCTAATGAGTTGTCTCGCCAATTATACCAAGAAAGAGAAATGAAAGTCGAAAAAGAAAAGAAAAGATGGAGGTTTCATGTTTTAGCATCTTCCAGGGGATATGCCATTGGCCCATTGCCACCTTAATTTGTTATCTTCTTCTAATGACAGCATACACCTTGAAATGGAACAGAAGAATTTGATCTTTTAACAGCAGAATTGGGTATCTTGAAAAGTGTAATAAGAATATTATTTTATACCAAAAATCCCACAAGGTGGTGACAAGCTATCCTCCACGTGGTTTTGTTGCGTTATCCTACTCCAGGTCTAATCACAACTACACTTTCAAGCACTAGACTGCATTAGAAGAAGTGCAATTGTATGCATTAATGCAGGATTTCTGAACACTCTCAGGTGTTAAGGAAAACAGAGTGTTAGTGTTTAGTGTTTTGGTCTAAATATTAATAGAAAAAGAATAAGCTCAAGGCCCAATATACAATACAAGTTGAGAAAGGAAGAAGCCTAGCCAAACCATTCCAGAAAAGTGCCAATGGCCCAAATTAATTGAAAACTCTAATGCCATTATGCACCTATCACCACTTGTAACCGCCGCCACCATCTTGCTTGAAAATGGTTTACCACACGATTGCCGGCCACCAACAAAGAAACATACAGGCTGAAGAACAAGCCCAAACGAGTATATGAGGAGTAAAGATCAAGGCCAGGCCTTTACAAAAACAAACTGACCGAAAAAGGTCACCCAAGGTAAGGGAGAGAAAGCAAGCATCGTCATACAGCTCAGTCGCATTATTTACTCATAATTTCACATCGATTTAATATAGAAATAATTTATTTCTTATTTAAAGGTAAATTAGATCTGATTCAAATAGAAAAAATATATATATATTCCAAAATCAAAATTCATTAATCTCTTATTATGTTTTTATTATTTAACATGTGTAACATATTTTTGTCAACATAATTTTCAATATTCATGACTTTTTTTTAAAGTTTTATTAATGACTTTTAAATATTATAAAAATTTTCAAATTCAGTTATAAAATTATTAATTTTACCATTAATCATAACAGGTGTTATACCACTATAAGCAGCGTGGGAATTATGTATCAGATTAGCAAATGAGATGGCAAAATCAAAATTCATTCTTCTCTTACATTGATAATTACATAGTTGATCATAAATTACACAAGAACAAATCCCCTCGTAGCACAACCAAGCTTGCTTCCATTCAGGTTCAATGCACAGAAGCCGAAGCATAAAACGACATATACTTCCCAAAGATAGGGTTCTTTAGGTTTTTTTTTTTTTCCTTTTTAATTTCTCATATGGAAATTCAAGCTTTGATATCTAAAGTTCTATATTTCTAAATTAAAGCTCATTGGTATTGGTAGTTACTTTTTGCTTCAGTTTGATGTTTGATAACATCTTGAATTAAGAATGACAAATTCAAGTGAGAAGATCCACCAAATTCCATAGATTTGCTTGCCCTTTCTGCAAGTTCACTTGCTCTCTTCCTTCTCTTTTGGCCTTCTTCTCCTCCATCCATCAACTCATTCACAGCCATCTCCACTTCTTCTTTCTTCACTAAAACTCCAACTTTTTCTTCCTCTCCCCATCTTACAGGAACCTCAACGCCAACTCGGACACCAATCCTTAAAATCTCCACAATCAGCTTCTCATTAAAGAATTGCTCAGAGAATAAAGGCCACGTTATCATTGGCACTCCAGCACAGACACCTTCGATGGTTGAGTTCCAACCACAGTGAGTTAAGAACCCACCAATTGCTGGGTGAGATAAGATGAGTACCTGAGGAGCCCAGCCTTTGATCAACATTCCTCTTCCTTTGATTCTCTCTTCAAATTTCTCCTTCATAAACCAGGCCTCTAGTTCAGAAGCTTTCTCACCAGTTTTTGCTACCCAGATAAATGGTTTCTTAGATGCTTCCAAGCCCAAACCTAGTTCTATCAATTGTGATGGTTCTAGCCGACACAAGCTACCAAGACAAGCATAAATAACTGACCTCGGTTTCTGCGAGTCTAGCCATTCTAAGCATTGTTTCTCATCAATTGAAGCTTTGTTTCCTCTCTCGAACTTGTCAAGATTCTCTTTGTTGCATAATGAAACTGGTCCAATGCACCATATTTTCTTCTTTATCGCCTTCGCGTAAGCCTCGGGGCAACCATGTTCGAGCTCTTGGAAGCTATTTACCACCACCCCATAAGCCGTTGATTCAGCTTCTTGCATCTTGTTTCGGACATCATCCAAATCTGGTAAACTAACAAATGATCCTGGAAGCTGAGCTCTTGTTACCTGAAACTTGCGAGGCATTCCAGGCACCACGAAAGGTTCCGAATCTGAAGAGACTGAAAGATGAGCATTGTGAAGTCTTACATTATGAGCACTCAACAGAGAGAAACAAGACATTCCATGAAAAACAATCCTCGGAATGTTGAACCTCTGAGCAGTTTTGGATGTCCAAGAAAGGCACTTGTCTGAAATTATGCAGGTTGGAGGAGGCGTAGCTTTTTCAAGAATGGTTTCTAAAGGTTGCTGTAGCCTAGCAAGAGCAAGATAGAATTTCTGGAGAAGGTCTCTTGAAGGGAGAGTGTCAAGATTCTCATAGCCTATTGGGAGACCGACCTCTTGGCAGGGAAATGGGATTTGTACAAGATTAATTGAGAGACCTGCAGATTCTCTTGCTCTAATAATCACCTTCTGAAATCTTGATGCATTGTGAGGCGTAGTGATCAAGCTCACAATCACCCCATGAGCTGCGATGAGCCTAGCCATGTCTATTACAGGGATCATGTGACCCTGAGCCATGAGTGGGATTAGAACAAAGTGAGGTTGGCTGGCCATTGAAGCCATTGCAAATGGATGAAAATGGTAATGTTGCCTAGTTGTTATTATATGGTGATCATAGATTAAGTAGTATAGTATATGCCTAGAGATCAATGGTTTTACATTTAACTCTAGGGCTAAGTCTTCCATTGTGAGCTTGACTTTGAATAAGTCTATTAAAAGAGAAGTAGACTTGGTCTACTCATGATATTTTGAGTTCGATTCATCACATTTTTTAGTTCAGTCAGTCAATATCGATACATTTTATAATTTTACAGACGTACATGAAATTAGAAATTAAAATGTCAATTGCATTGTACTACATCAATCAATAGATTTGAGGTGTATTAATGCAAATCTATAGAATATGTCAATTAACTTGCTTGACATTTATAATGGATAAGAATGACAAGCAACATAGAAATATTTGTATTTTTGGGAAAAAAAATGTCAAAAATACAATCAAGAGCCATCTTTGTTTCGCTTAGAAATAACACTTGCAAGAAGCGCAAATAGCGATGCGAAGTATCTATAGAAAACACATTAAGTATAAAAAAAAAAATAAAATAGAGAAAAAATTAAGCAAGAATTCTTCGGCTTCCTTGAGATCTTCTTTGAGTCGGGGCTGGTGGTAGAGATGTTAGGGGTGATGAAGGTGGTGCATATGGCGACCTTCTTGATAAAGATGGTGGAAATGATGTTGGCGGGAATAAAGAGGCAGCTGTTGGGGTTGTTGGCGGCGGGGATTGAGGGACTGGAGTACAAAAGTTAGAAGTGGTTGAAGGAATCTCTTATCAGGCAAAGTTGTTACAAGAGGGGTGATGTAGGTGTAAAATTTGACAGTAAAGAAGGGGCTTGTGGTGATGGTGGTGAGGTAGTGAATGATGTAGTTGGTGGAATTCTACAGGAGGATCAAGCAACAGAATCGATCTCTGTAGGCGCTGATCGAAGAAGAGAGATTGATTGCAACTACGAGCTTCATTCATTTTCTTAATGTATGTACCGGTATTGACTCATTAAACTAAAAAAATGTATGTACCGGTATTGACTCATGAGTAGTTTCTTATCGTCTTTAAACATGCCAGTGTTGTACCGCATTTACTTGCTTCATTCTCATGCAAAGAATATAAACTTGAAAACAATTAATGCATTTATTTGGTGAGATTCTTCAAATTGCTTAAAGAACATCAACTTTTCATGAATGTAGATCATACAGAAAAATATTCTAAGAGAATTATTCTAGATAAGGATGATAAATTTGTGAACCTGTGCTATTATTTTTGCACGTAATTATAAACATTTGGAGCATTCCATTCACGATTAAATATAAATATTTATACTATTCGATATTGATTTAGGGATAATTTGACAAAATGAATCGAATCTGGTTCCATCGTAAAAATTCGTTCAAGATGAAAGTATTATTCAAATGTTTACATTTAATATTAAATCTATATTTCCAACTAATGTGAGATAACATGGATCGATATCATTTGCAGATGAGTGGAAACGCAAGAAAGAAGGAATACATCTATGTCTATTTAATGTGAACGATTTGCCTGAAGGTCTTTATAGAATATATATATCGATTGAGACGCCTCATACAAAATATTACCTGTAAGAATTATTGCTGATAATCGCTGGCCCCAGATACCCAAACCACAGTTGATTCCATGTGGAAAGGTTAGACTGTAACTTTATCAAAGTCCAATATGCAGATCTGTCCTCTAGCATGTAGCTCAAGCTTCGCTCAGACAGGTCGGAACAGGGCAGGGATCAGGCCTTCATGAAGGAGGTCCAGCCCAATCGACTTGAATGATTCGTGGGACAACAGAACCTTAGACATCCGAGATCGTATCAACATAGCATCAAAGGAAATTAAATGGTCGTTTGATGATGGAAAAGGACACAGTAAGTCCATACGTATGGTCCCGCGTGATAATGACTAGGTATATAGGTGTAAAATGATGATTATGTGTCACTAAAAGACAAAAGGGAAAAGAATAAAAGAAGGAAGGGATGAGCCAATAAGACTAAGTTCATTCACATATACCCTAATCCTACCCTTGATGTAATACCCGGCTAGACCCCGGCATCGGAATTCCTATTTTTCGGTGGAATCTCGGATGTCAGAAACCTCTAGAAGGGTAAAATATATTTTTCTAAAATGTTTTCAAGTGTTTTAAGGTTTTAAGTAAGAAAGAAATTGAGTTTTGAAAGAAAAGAAAGTTTTGAAGGGAATTGCCAGGTTCGGCCGCCGAACCTCAGGTTCGGCCGCCGAAAGTGGCTCCCTTTTGCTATCGCCGAATGTCAAGTTCGGCCGCCGAACGTGGTAGAGTTTTGGAAGCACCTTTGGCCTCCGAAGGTGGTCTGGCTAGCCACCTATAAAAGGCCCCATGTCCGAAAATGGGCGAGTTTTCTTCCCCATTTTCGGGCAAATGTGAGTCCATGCCCTTCCATGGTTAGTTTTGATGATTTCCTTCAAATCATTCATGTTTTTGACAAGTTTTAACTTGGTTTTGAAGATTTTGAGCTAAAGATCAAGTTTTGAAGCTTGGAGACCCCGGAGCTCGATTTCTCCCATCTCCGAGTTTGGATCGTCTCCCCTCTCGTTTTTCAAGAGATAAGAGTAGATCCTATCCTTCTTTTATGATTTTAGTAAGCTTTGAGAGGTTTGAAAGGTGTTGGATGCATGATTAGGTTAGTTGTAAAAGGTTAGGATTTATGTGAGTTAAATGATGCAAAGTATGTTTATTGTTTGTTAAAATGTAATGTTGTTGGGGTATAGGCTAGTTTTAAGCCCCTAAATGCTTAGGAGGGTGTTTATGCATGTTTTTGCATAGTTTGGTTTGAGTTTGGAGGATTTGGGAGGCAAATTGTGCATGAAAGGCTGAGTTCTGCCATTCTGGAAGAACTCAGGTTTGGCAGCCGAAGCCATGTTCGGCCGCCGAACCTGCCTGTGGTGGCATGTTTTGGCCACCTAAACTCGCCCCCGAAAGTTGGACTTTCGGCTCTGGAGGGGAGTTTCGGCCGCCGAAGGTGCCGCCGAAGGTGCATGAGTTTCGGATCTAGAAGGGACTTTCGGCCGCCGAAGGTGCCGCCGAAGGTGCATGGCTTTCGAATCTGGAAGGGGGTTCGGCCGCCGAAGGTGCTGCCGAAAGTGCCCTGTTCAGCCTTCCTTTGCATGTTTTTTATGAATGTTTTGTGGTGTTTTAGAGGGTTTTTGGGGAGATGTTTAGAGTTATATTAGTGTTTGTTTGGTCCCTCATTTGAGTCCACCCGTGTAGGTTCGGACTCGAGGAACCGAGGACCCCTGCAATGAGATAGCTGCTTCAGAGTCTTTCCAGAGTCAGCCTGAGGTGAGTAGAATAGATCTTTATGTTTCAAAGTAAATAAATTTTGAGCATGTTCATGCATCACGAATGCCATATTATATACTAGGTTGCTTGCATTAGAATTCACGAATATGATGCATTGCATTAATTATTGTTGATGTGGATGGATGTTGGATGATCCATTAGTCCTCGATATGATATGATATGATATGATATGGTATGGTATGGAAGTCCAGGTCGAGGCCCATTCTACGCCCCTGGCACCATTGAAATGTGTAGAGGACTATTGGTGACAAGTCCATCCTTGATGTGAATTGATTGTGATGTGATGCATTTCATGAAAGTATATGTTTTAAATTACTGTTTTATTATTCTGCTCACTGGGCTCTAGTAGCTCACCCTTTTCCCTTAACCCCCAGGTTTGCAGGTTCGGAATAGACCAGGAGGTCAGCAAGAGTAAAGACATAGTGTATGTAATAGTTAGTTGTGGACATGAAAGATATTGTAAAGTATTGTATAAATTTGTATTGAGGATTAGTATTGTGCTTGGCCCTAATGTATGAGAATCCCTTTTGATACATGATCTTTGTATAATTTTTTTAATGTTAAGAAATGTTAGACCAAGCTTGATGTATATATGTTGTCCCACTAGAGCATTTGATTAGGGCTCTTGTGTGGGGTTTATGTTATGATTATGATGCATGCACAGGTCAAGCTTGGTGAATGAAAAAGTTTAAAATTTTTATGTAAATGTATGATCATGTATGGGATTATCAGGTATAACAGGTTGTATGTTAGGCTTGCTATGGGTCCCGGCGACCTTAAGTCGATCTGGATCCTAGCGCCGGTAGCGGTCCGATTTCGGGTCGTTACACTTGAGAAAAATAGATGGCTTACCATGAGAAGCATCTCCCTCAAGCTGTCCCCGAGGTCATCCAAAGAACGAGTCTTGAATGCCGCCCGTTGCTTGGTGGAACAGTTAAGGTGGCTGACGAGAGCCAAAAAATGGAAATCTGAAGCATCTGGAGTTCCCTCAAACATTCTATCACAGAGCACCTTGGTTGCTGAAGCCGGCGTAGACTCAAGAGTCACTTCAGTAGCATTCAAGAGCTCATTGTCAAGAGCCCAAGACAACTGCTCTACTATCTTCTTCCCTTTGTCAGTAAAAGGGGGAGGGGCTGTCTTCATAGGCTCCATAATACGAGCTCGCTTGGCAACCCTACCTTCAGTAGTAGGCTCTGAGGTCCGGGCTTGCTTGCTAGCTGCTCCCCTAATGATAATGGCCTCCATAGCTTGAAGAGATGGGACATCTAAAGGGACAACCCCAGTGCCCTCCTTTGAACCGTTCTCGGCAGACTCGCTAAGGGCAATAAGCTCCTTGGAGGTCGATTTAAGAGTTGCTGGAGTTTTAACTTGTAATACCCGGCTAGACTCCAGTATCGAAATTCCTACCGTCCGGTGGAATCTCGGATGTCGGAAACCTCTAGAAGGGTAAAAACATGTTTTTGTAAAATGTTTTCATGTATTTTATGGTTTTAAGTAAGAAAGAAATTGAGTTTTGAATGAAAAAGACCATTGAGGGAAATCCAGGTTCGGCCGCCGAACATGCATGAGTTTTGGAATCACTTTCGGCTTTCGAAGGTGGCCTGGCCAGCCACCTATAAAAGGATCCATGGCTGAAAATGGGCGAGCTTTCTCCCCTATTTTTGACCAACGGTGAGTCCATGCCCTCCCATGGTTGGTTTTGATGATTTTCCTCAAATCTTTCAAGTTTTAACAAGCTTTAACTTGGTTTTAAAGATTTTTGAAGCTAAGAGCAAGTTTTGGAGTTTGGAGGTCCAAGGAGCTAGATTTCTCCCATCTCCAAGTTAGGATCATCTCTCCTCTCGATCTTCAAGAGGTAAGCTTAGATCTGACCTTTCTAGTATGTTTTAAACAAGTTTTGAGGGGTTATGGGGTAGAAATGCATGTTTAGGTTAATGTTGAGTTTATGGATAATGTATGTTGTTTGAGTTGCTATTTGTGTTTGTGTTGGGGTTTAGGTTAGTTTGAGACCCCTATATGCTTTTTTTGCTTATTTGCTTGAGTATGCATGTTGTAGAATAGCTAAATACATGTTTGAATGGTTTGGGAGGCAAAATGTGCATGAGGAGGCTGAGTTCTGCCCTTTGGAAGAACTCAGGTTCGGCAGCCGAAGGACTTTCGGTCGCCGAACCTGCCTGTGGAGGCAAGCTTTCGACTGCCAACCCTGCCCCCGAAAGTTGGACTTTCGGCTCTGGAAGGGAGTTTCGGCCGCCGAAGGTGCCGTCGAAAGTGCATGACTTTCGAATCTGGAGGAGGGTTCGGCCGCCGAAGGTGCCCTGTTCAGCCTTCCTTTGCACGTTTTCTATGATTGTTTTAAGGTGTTTTAGAGGGTTTTTGGGGAGTAGTTTAGAGTCATGATCATGTATGTTTGGTCCCTCATTTGAGTCCACCTGTGTAGGTTTGGACCCGAGGAACCGAGGACCCCAGCAGTGAGATAGCTGCTTCAGTGTTCAGAGCTAGCTTGAGGTGAGTAGAATGACTCCTTATATTTCAAAGCAAATAATGAAAGTTTTAGCATGTTCATGCATCACGAATACCATGATATATATTAGGTTGTTTGCATTAGAATTCACGAATATGTTGCATTGCATATTATGTTGTTGATATGGATGAACATTAGATGATCCTTTAGCCCTTGTATGAAATGATATGGTATGATATGATGATGATACAGTACGGAAGTCCAGAAAGACCCATTCTACGTCCCTGGCACTTTGGAATGTTATGATATGTTATGTAAGAGAAAGACCAGGACCCATTCCACGTTCTGGCACTAATGGAAATGTATAGGGCTATTGGTGACAAGTTCATCCTTAATGTGATTTGTCTGTGATGTGATGCATTTCATGAAAGCATGAATTTTAAATATAATGTTTTGCTATTCTGCTTACTGGGCTCTAGTAGCTCACCCCATTCCCTTAATCCCCCAGGTTTGCAGGTACGGGACAGACCAGGAAGTCAACAAGAGTAAAGTCATGTTTTATGTAATAGCTAGCTGTGGACATGAGAAAGTCATTGTATTGTAAAGTATAGTAATGTAATGTAATGTAAAGAATTGTATTGAGGATAGAATTGTGCTTGGCCCTAGTGTATGTTAATCCCTTTTTGCACATGATCTATAAAAGATGTTTTATGTAACCAAGCTTATTGTATGATATGTAACCCCATTGGAGTATTTGTTGAGGGCTCCAGTGTGGGGTTTTATGTTTATGAGTTTGTGCATGCACAGGTTAAGCTTGGTAAATAAAAGAAAAAGATTAATATTTTATGTATATGTTTGATCATGTATGGGATTTAACAGGTATACAGGATGTATGTTAGGCTTGCTACGGGTACCGGCGGCCTTATGCCGATCTGGATCCTAGCGCCGGTAGTGGTCCGGTTTTCGGGTCGTTACATAACTTGAGCCGGAGCTTTAGCAAGGATGGAAGCCCTCGAAGCTGCAGATTGAGAACCCCTGAGGCAAGCACCAACGCCAAAGTCAGGGCAGGGGCAGTAGTCTGATTTGCAGTCGCAGGGGCCATGGCTTGAAAGACCTCTCGGGTTACATCCGCCACTGTCTTGTCACCTTTGAAGACGTCCAGCGTGGCTTTCATGCCTTTTGGGATAGGGAGAAGTTCTTCAGAAGCTTGATGTTATCCATAGGAACAGTAGAAACTAAAAAAGAGATGTCAATCCGGTTAGACTTCAGAATAACAAAAGAAAATACAACAAGGAAGAAAAGGAAAAAAATAATAATACTAGCTTTCCAGCAGTCCCGGAGGTTGGACATGAATATATACTTTTCAACGTCGTACTTCTTCCGTACAGAGTTCAATCAAAGAAAGCAGACTTAGTCCAATAGTGTCAGCCTGGGGAAGTTGTTGCAACCTTGAGGGACTTTCCCTCAAGCGATGAAAGGGAATGTCAGCCGAAGTCTCGCTGCATGACAAAGAAGACTAAGCTACATCCTCACTAAGTGTCTATTAAGCCCGCCGAAGGTGGATTGGAAAGGACAATGCTTTCATTAGGAAGGAGAGCCCTAATCTTATATATAGTGGTATCAGCGTTAGCCTGAAATGTTGATTTCTGATCTCTCTTTCAGCTTGACTACCACAAAGGCCTCAATCCAGCCCTTTATCGAATCTTTATATCTAGCAAAAATGGACAATCCTCCTCGGGACCAAAATAATAAAATCCATGATTGGATCTAATAAGGTGAAAGAAGGTAGAGAACAACGCAACAGAGAGGGCGAAACCCCAACACAAACAGACAGACTCAAAACAACACATAAACATGATAGAATTGGGGGACAACATACGAGGATCACCCCAAAGCGACGAAAGACCTTGATGAAGAAAGCGGTGAAAGGGAATGTCAGCCGAAGTCTCGCTGCTTGACAAAGAAGACTAAGCTACATCCTCACTGGGCGTCTATTAAGCCAGCCGAAAGTGGATTGGGAAGGATAATCCTTTCATTAGGAAGGAGAGCCCTAATCTTATAGATAGTAGTATCAGCGTACTCACGAGAGAAGAAATTAGAAAGGAAAGAAGGGGTAATGGAGGACATTAAACCCACGACATCGAGAATTCTAACGAAAGCCATAAGAAAAGTGAGACATATCTTGAATCGGAAAAGCAAAGATTATAGAGAAGAAGGAGAACAAGTTAACAGAAGCAGCACAAGAAGAATAACCGAGAATAAAATCAAAAGTATGAATTTGAAATGGATAAAGGCGGAGATAAAATGTTTTGACAAAAGTACTTCTAGAGCTGCGCAGTCATAATTAGGCCTTTTGGATTTACTCCCTCATTAATCATGAAATAGTTAATGAGCGAGTAAAAGGACACTTGATAACCGTTGGGTATCAGATATCCCAGTCATAGTTGAGCCCATATTGGAAGGCGAGGCCGTAACCTCATCAAAGCCCAATACGCAGGTCTGTTCTCCAGTACGCAGCCCAAATCTCGCTCGGACAGGTCAAATAGGGCAGAGATTAGACACACGTGAAGAAGGTCCAGCCTAATCGACTTAATAAATTTGTAGGGCAACAGATCTCTAAACATCTGAGATCATATCAACATTGTGCTGGAAGAAATTAAATGGCCGCCTGATAATGAAAAATAACACAGTATGTCTGTATGTACAGATTCGCGTGACAATGACTTGGTATATAAATGTCGGACGATGATTATACGTCACTAGAAAAGAAAAGTGACAAAAATAAAAGAAAGAAAGGAATGAACTAACAAGACTAAATTTATTCACACATATCCTAATTTTATCCTTTATTAAATTTCAGAATATCAATTACTTATAAAAAATATAAAATTAATAAACGTTCCATACAGTTGATGGGAAATTATATTATACTCTATCTATTTTATATTTTTTTACATCTATTTTTAATGTAATTTTTTAATTATATTTATTTTAAATATATTAAATTTTATTAAATATTAAGAAATATTTTTAGAAATTTTTTAAAAATAAAATAAAATAAAATAGAGTTATAATAGTTAATTTAGAATTAGGTGGATATAAAATTATTGATATAATTTTGCCAAATAATATATTTTATAAACTTGAAGAATCTTATTTATATAACTACGTATAACATCACAACTAAACAATCAAAATTAAATTATTTATTATCTTAAAAAATATTTTCAAATATAAATTATTTTGTAAATAAATAAAAAATTTAAAATATTTTCAACATGATTAATAAGTAATTATTTAAGCACAGTTTCATAGTCATTCTATATTAATTAATTTTCATTTATCCTTTATTTAAAATAAAAAATTTATATAAAAATTTAAATTAATTTTTTTTAATAATTTATTTTTTCCAATTATAGAAGTTAAAAGTGCGTAACTAATGCAACCCGGTTTTCAATGAGATTTGCTGGATTTGATATAAAATGGTCTAACGCGAAGTTGACTTGGACTAAGTCCTCCTGATTCAACCAGTAAGACTGAGTTTTGTTCAATTTTTTACACAATTTGAATTGATTTTGCTTTTATATTGACTCAATTTTGTCGTGCTAAACGCGTTTCAATTTCAAGCTTTTTTTATTAATAAACAAATCTAAATTCATTTTATATTTTAAATGTTTAATCAACTAAATTCAAATAAATTCTTTTTATGAATTTCTCAACTAATTTTTTTATTTTTTAAATAATATATAATTTTTTATTTTTTATTTTTTTATTGCGTTCGATTTACGTAAAGGAATAAATTTTGCAGTAGAAAAAGATAGGTCTGGCCGGGTCTAGAAAAAGACTCTCCAGTAATTCCAGTTTTTTTTTTTCTTTTTCTTTTTCAATTTTGAGTTAATTTGAATATTGAGTTTAATTTTAAAATTGTTTTAAAAAAAATGAATATAGCCTTAATTAATTTAAGAATATCCTTTAAGTGTAAAGACCAAAAAATATTATACTAAGTTAATCTTTTTCAAATCAAAACTTTATAATTATAAAAATACTATAATACCATTAAATTAAAATTAATATAAAATAAGTTTTGATTTAAGATGAAATATAATTTTGAAGTATAAATTTCGTACTTCAATTTTGTAAAAGAAAATTTAATTAGATAAATTGTCTATATAAAAAAATATTCACTCAACCACACATAAATATATGAATTTATAATTCTTTTTATATAAATTAAGAAAATGTAGGTGATATTTGTCCCATAAACATTTTTAAAATTAGAGCGAGTAGTATTTGATTCAAATAAAAAAAATCAATCGAATCGAATTAATTTGAAAATTAAGTTCGACCTTTTATTCATTTCGATTCGATTTGATTCAATTTTTAATTTTAAAAATTTTAATTATTTCAATTCGATTCAAAATCATAAAAAAATTTAAATACTCAATAAAATCGATTAGTGATAATAGTATATTAATTTTAATAATATAAAGATATTATATCATATTAAAGTTAAAATATTCTAATTAAATTTTAAAATATTAAAAATAAAGTGTAAAAAGTAAAAAATTTATTAAAAATTTAAATCGATGAAATCGAATCGAATTGAATCGAATCAAATTATTTGATTTGATTCGATTCAATTTTTGATCAAAATCGATTCGATTTAATTTTTATAAATACTAAAATTTTAATTTTTAATTTATCCAATTTAATTTAAAACGAACCGACGGAATGGTCACCTCTATTTAAAATAATATCACTCTTATAATACTATTTATTTTTTAAAATATTTCACTTTACTTTAATAATATTTTATCCAAATAAAAATTTAAATTAATATTCCCATTAAAATTTTAAATTTCCTCTAAATAATTAATTTTAAATATATAAATATTGACCCATTAATAAATAATTTTGGATTCACAACTGAATTAAAAAATAAAAAACTATTAGGGCATAGACGTGTTGAACATGATTGAACAACAGGAAGTGGACATGAGACTTCCGTTTTCCTTCCTTGCTCTGTCAATTAACGGTTGCCCTACGTAAGGGTTCCGCATTAATCATGCATGCCGTCTTTCCTTCCTCTAGTCCAATGCTCATAATAATTACAAAACACACTAAATACATAGCTATTATTTTAAATTAATATATTAAATACTCCTTTTAAAATCATTATCCGTTAAATATTTAATAAAAATTATAATAAAAAAATTATTAAAATAATAAAATTATATGTAATAATATAAAAATAATTTTATAATTTTATAAATAATTATTAGTATGGTAATATTTAAATAATTTTGCAATATATCTTTACAAAATTAAATTTTAAGTAATAATCAATTAAGTTTCAAACTTTTTACCAATTAATTCAAAAAAAAAAAACTCTAGAAGCGCGCATATTTTAAAATTCAAATGAACTAGAATTTTTTTTTTTTTTTAAAAAGCCCATTTTTCCATACGATATATATTTTTATATAGACTGATAGAAGATTGAAAGCTATGATGCCGTGGAGTTTAAGATTGAATATTATTATAATTAAAGTATTTTTATTAATTTAAAATTTTTTTGTATTAAAAATATATTTTTTATTAATTTTTAATGGCAATATAAAAAAATATAATTATAAAAATATAGTTAGTATAAAATATTTTTATTTAAAAAAATTAAAGGATATAATTATAAAAAAATACATAATTTAAAATTTTTATAGATATTATTTCTAATTTTTATTGATAAAACCGGACTTATAAGTATTTTTTTTCTGGCCTTAAAAGCAATTGTATTACGGAAAATAATTTTTTATATTTTTTAGTATTTAATATATTAAAAAGTTAATTAATAAAAAATATAAATTTATTATTTTATTTTATTTTTAAATTAAAATTAAATAATAAAAAATAAATTATTTTATACAAACCCAAACGACACCTTAATTCTATCTTCTTGTTATAAAAGTTATACCTAAAGAGATTTGATAACGACATTAAGTAATTTCTAAACGTTATGAAAAATTCAACATAATTAATTATTTTCTTCCAGTAATTTGCCAGCAATATTTAGTTGGGCAAGAACGTTTCATTTACTTCAAAAACTAATAATCATATAATAATCTAAATTATTTTATTTTGTCACAGCACAGACTATAATAAAATAATATTTATATTCTAGAAGAAATCTTTGGCTTGGACAGTGTAGATGGAAATAAAAACTACCCATATTAGGTTTAAATTGAAAAAATTGATCGAATTGATTTAATTTAAAATTTTAATTTAATTTTTTATTTATTTTGATTTGATTTAATTTTTAATTTTAAAAATTTTACGTATTTTAATTCGATTTAATTTTAATAAAAAAATTAAACAATTAATTTTTAAAAATACAGAGGTTAAAATATTTCAATTAAATTTTAAAAAATTAATAGTAGATTTTAAAAAATAAAAAATTTATTAAACAATTAAATCAATCAAATCGAATTAAATAGAATCGAATTAATTGAATCAGATCAGTTTAGTTCGATTTAATTTTTAATCAAAATCAATTTGATTCGATTTTTTTAAATATCAAAATTTTAATTTTTAATTTATTCGATTCGATTTAATTTTAAATCAAACCGATCGAATGTTGACTAAAATGGAAATCATGAAAGTGGAAATTTCATGGTTTTTTGCTGCAGTGAATTGGTGGTGCTAGAGAGTTGCAGTTCAGCTGAGATTTATTGGACTTTCACTTTCATTTTTGTCTTTTGGTTTGAGTCTAGAAATTGACCATTTGGATAAAAGATGTCATGAGATTCTTAAGCCCAACACAAATTAATGAAGCCCATTACTCTTATAAATTAACCAAAATCATTCCTAAAAAACATTATCATTAACAAACATATGTTACTTTGCAAAACTTATTGTTTACATTTGCTAAAAAAAATGAAAATGTTTTAATTATTGAACATGAAGATGCACTCAATTGACAAACAATTTCTTTAAGCAAAGCCTATGCTCTGAGGTGGCAATGGCAATACCTAGGTAATCATAATTAGAGCTTCAGAATCTTTATTGTTATTCGATTTAAATCGAAAAAATTGATCGAATCGAATTAATTTAAAATTTTAGTTTGATTTTTTATTCATTTCGGTTCGGTTCAATTTTTAATTTTAAAAATTCAGTTATTTCGATTTAGTTCGATTTTAATGAAAAAATTAAATCGAATCGATTAGTGATAATAGTATATTATTTTTAATAATATAGAGAGATTAGATCATATATTAAGGTTAAAATATTTTAATTAAATTTTAAAATACTAAAAATAACGTGTAAAAAATAAAAAATTTATTCAAAATTTAAATCGAATCGAATTGAATTGAATCAGACCGATTCGATTTGATTTTTGATTAAAATCAGTTCGATTTGATTTTTATAAATATCAAAATTTTAATTTTTAATTTATTCGATTCGATTCAATTTTAAATCGAACCGACCGAATACACACCCCTGCTTTGAACTGTAATTCATTTATTTTAGAACATGGAATAAGACTTTTGAACTATACAAAATAAAAGAAAGTTATCCTAATAGAGATTGGCTCTACAAGAAAAGCTATCTTTTCTTTTATGAGTATTAAATTATTGTCTATATATCATTCTTACCAAACCTCTGTCTGCTTATATTTATGCCATAAGAAAAAACATTATAGTTTATTTTAAATCCAACTTCATATTTTCTTTATAAAAAAAACAAATTCATATTTATAATTTTTATAATATATTTATCTTTTAAAAAATTTAAAATTTATAAAAATATAATATAGTTTTTTACTATTGATAACCGTTGGTCTTACACCCGTTTGGACCGAGTCAAGATCCACAAAAACATATCAGGCCTGTCCAGCGGTTTCGGCTTGGGCTCTAACATGCATGGCGGGCCGGGTCGTCCACGAGCCCAATCCCGGTAAGAAGGAAGCCGGCTCGATGATGGAATATGGGAAGAAACGAGCAGGCTCCGTCCCTTCGCAGCCCTATTCGTGTGCGTACTGAAAAAAATTAAATAGCCGCCTGATATAGATAGGGTGACTGACGACACTGTACAGACCTATCCGACAGAGACATATACTATAGAAAAGCCGAAAGGCGTCATTAGCAAGTTAAAAGAAAATAATAAAATGAAGAAAAAAAAGGAACGCTGGACCTTTTTTTCTCTAAATCTACACATACATACGAAAAAATCATATTTTTTGAATTTTAGAATATTAATTATATTATTTTGTGAAGTTTATTTGGAAGTAAAGTCTTAGGGCTGTAAATGAGCCAAGCTATTCGTGAGCTACTTGAGACTCGACTCGATAAAAGCTCGATCTCAATTTTGAGGCTCGTCACTTAAACCAGCTGAGCTTGAGCTCCATAGTATTCGGCTCGTGGCTGGCTCGTTTTTAGGCTCGCGAGCTGGCTCGTTGAGAAGGCGTTGAGAAGGCGTTGAGAAGGCTCACGAGCAGGCTCGTTAAATAGGCTCGTGAGTAATATTGTTTAAATAAATTAGTGAACCAATTCGTTAAATAAATTTATGAACAAGTTCATATATTATTAAAAAAATAAAAATAATTATAAAGTTATAAAATTTAAACTATTATAAATACTTGAAAATTATAGTATTGAAAATTATAAATAATTAAGATTAATTATTATAATTAATATTCTTTAAAATTAAATTATAAAAATCTTTTGTGTATAATTATTATAATAAGATTCCATAAAATTAATGTATAATCACAAATAATTAATATTAATTATTATAATAAGTATTCTTTAAATTATAGTATTACATGATAAATTGAGTTGTAAAAATTATATACATTTTAAAATTAAAGTATAATTATAAATTTTTTTTTATATAATTAAGCATACAATATAAAAGATAATAATAATTATCAAAGTATATTAATAATAATTAATTAAGGTTATATGGATGTTGAAGTTGAAATTCAAGTTAACTAATTGAACAAGTATGAAGATGATTATGAAGATAATTAAATTATATTAGCTTGTTTCAACTGTTGGAAGTTGGAATCAATTTTATTCGTTTGATATTAAATTTTGTGTGTAATCTAATTTTATTATGTTGTTGAATTTATATTTATTTGTGTTATTTTAGTTACAAATTGTATTACGTAATTTTTTTTATGTACACTCTCTTTTTTTTATATTATTTAAATTAATGATGATTAAAAACTGATTAAAGTGTAATTATTAATTCGAGTTCGAGCCTGAACTTGAGCTCAAACCAAACTTTTTAATTTTGAGCTCGGTCTCGAACTTTTTTAACGAGTTTCTTAATCGAGCTTTCCGAGTTCGAGCTCGAGTTTTATTAACCAGCTTCTTAATCGAGCTTTTCGAGCTCGAGCTCGAATTAGGCTCGTTATTAAATCGAATGAGCCTTTTACGAGTCGAGTTCGAATCGAGCTCGATTATAATATTTAATTCTCGAGCCGAGCTCGAATCAAATATTAGAGCTCGAGATCGAACTTCCAAATTTTTTTAATAAACGAGCTTGAGCTTTACAAAATTCGGTTCGGTTCGGCTCGATTACACCCCTATAAAGTCTACTTTAATTGATAGTAAATATTAAATGAACACTGAAATTGATTTCTTATTAATCTTAAGAACAACTTAAATATTGTTTAATAAAATAATTTGATATGACAAGTAAGATCATAAAGAAAAATCATAATATTAAATAAACACTGAAATTGACAGCGCATACTACATTCAACAAATTATAAATATGTCAAAAAAAATCATTGTAATCATGCTTCATAATCAAACATGTATCACACTCAAACCAAAACCATCATTATTATTATTATATAAGAACAAATTTCCTTATATTAAAAAATATTGATAATATAATTAAAAATAAAAAATATATATATAAATAAAAGAGTCCGTTAAAATTATGAAATTTAATCAAATAATTTAAATATCTAATCATATTAAATAATAAAAAATTTAACTTGTACAAAGAAACTAGATCTCAAAACGAGTTGGTACATTCTTTTAAAACTCGTACCACAGATATATTAAATATATTTGAGAGTTGGTACATTTTTTTAAAACTCGTACCACATATATATTAAATATATATAGAATGAACCGTGTTAATGTTGGCACCAATCCAAATATGAACTAATGAGATTTTGAGAGAATAAAAGGATTATATCATTTCATGGCGGATCAGTGAATTATTAATTGATTCGAGCTGAATTTGAACCAATGTAAATATATTGTAAATGAATTTATGATCCGTCCCCATTTAACAACTCGAACATCGATCCAAGAAAAACTATCTTCATTTAAATGAGCCATTTAGTAAACCTGTAAAAAACTTTCTAATTATATTCTATAAAATGTATTATAAACGATGCAGGCGTAACCGAGAATATATATATATATATAGCATAACCGGAATTGAAAATTTTTAACTTGCTGAATTTATTATTATTACTCTCTTAAAAAATCTAAATCTCTTTAAACTTATTATCTGATTCATTAATTCACATTTATTCCAGTTATCTGCTTCTCATTAAAATAATTTTAATTCATTGATTTTTTGGTTGGATTGAACCATTGTCAAAATATTCTCATTTGGTGATTTATGGATCTCAGCTCACAAAAATAATCTTATTTTATTTTGTATTTGCTTGTATATCATCCTTTATATATATTGCTTGATTGTAAACTAAACAACTAATGTAACTAAATTATTAATTTAGAACTAATAAATTTTATTTTTTTTTAGAAAATAAAAAAGAATATATACTTTTTTTTATAAATATTAAATAAAAATATATAAATAAAATTCTTTAATTACACAAAATGAAATAAAAATAAACGTATGAGAGGAATGGATTACTATAATTTGTATGATACTCAAACTTAGTGCCATTATATACTTTAATTAATAGAAATATTTTAATTTAATAATTATAAAATTAGACTGAGCTGAAATTAAACTATTTAACACAATTGCATAAGAAAAAATTAATTAGTTTGCGATATTTTAATGAAATTAGCCTATGAAAAGCAAGCCAAATAATTTGTATCTTAAAATTAGCGCAACGCTCAGCCATTTTAAGATGGACCCCACCCAATAGCTTTTCACGTTACAATCATACGATCGCAACTAGCTATTGCTTTACAATCGCCAATGGCCAAAGCCCAGCTGGCAGCTGTGGCTGGTGAAGAAAGGGGTGCTCTACACGCGCCGTGCGCGGATTTTGGTGTGAAAATGATATGAAACCATAACTAATCTAAACTTAAATTGTCATGCCGCAGGACAAATGGATGAAATCTATTTTTTGTTTTTTTACTCCTCAAAAAATTACTAATTTTACCCAAAGTTAAAATTTTAGTTTAATTTATTGGAAAATTTTGATTTTGATTTTAACATCAAATTAATCTGTTTTCTTTTAAAAATCAAAATAATATATTTAAATTTCTTAAGAATAAGATGTTAATCATTATAATTAATAATAAAAAATTAATATTTATTATTAAACAAATTTTAATATTAAAATATAAAATTACTATTCTAGTCCACACACAAGTCTTTTAATTAAATACTTTAAAGAATTCAGATGGCAAACGCTCTCGCCTTTGACGATGGCAACCATGCTACCTCTATGGAGGAGGACGATCTGATTGATAGGAGTACAAGGAAAAAACGTAAAGAGCTGCCTGATGATGATCTGGTTAACTACCTGGATGTAGAAGACCAAGAGGTTTTGGATGGTGGGACAAGGAGGGATGATAAGGAGTCGGAGAAGCCTAATCTCCCTAAATCTTCTTTTAAAGACACGTTGTTGAATCAACATATGGGGACTAGGGATGTTTGTTTTGATGATGATTCAATGAGTAAAGCATCATGTGAATCTGATGATGAGGGGGATGCTACTTGCCCTCGGGTAAAAATAACGCCAGAAGAAAAGAATAGGCTCAGACAGCCCTGGCGAAACTCTTTGATTCTTAAACTTTTGGGACGTTCGATTGGTTATGTTTATTTATCAAAAAGAATCTCGGAGCTTTGGCGTCCGAAGTCTCATTTCAATGTTATAGCTCTTGATAATTGCTATTTTTTAGTAAAGTTCACTAGCAAGCAAGACTATGATCATGCACTTTTGGGTGGACCTTGGATGATTGCTAATCACTATCTTACAGTACGGTGATGGCATCCTGAGTTTGATCCGTATGCTGCTAATGCTTTAGAACGACTTACAGTCTGGGCCAGGATTCGTTGCTTACCTATTGAATACTACAATGACGAGTTCCTTTTGAGAATTGGAGGCTTGCTCGGAAAACCTATTAAGGTGGATCGAAATACAAGTATGGTGAGTAGAGGACACTATGCCAGGATTTGCATTGAGATTAACATGGACAAACCCTTGGTGGCCAAATTCAAGCTTCGCCGACGTGTTAGACCAGTGGAATATGAAGGGCTCCACCTGGTGTGTTTCAGTTGCGATCGATATGGCCATGAAGTCGAGAAGTGCCCGGCGAGGGGAGGCTCTGGCGGTGCCGGTAATCCTGCGGGGAAAGCCCATGCCAATGATCCGATTGATTTGGATAAGGACAAGGGAAGAGCAATCCCTAATAATCCGATGATTGTCAATGATTATGGGGATTGGATGCTTGTCAAAAAAGATAAGAGAAATTTCGAAAAAGTCTCTAACAAAGTTCTAGTCGACAAGGAGTCTTCTAAGGAGAAATTTTCTGCTAAGGAAAAAGGGACAAAACCTTTGACGGACCGTTCTAATCGATATGTTGCTTTGGAGATTAATGAGCCAGCTCCTATTGAGCCCATGAGATTACCCCCCTCTAATACTATTGATAAGGGCTCATCCCGAGCTGGGCCGTCCTCTAGTGGCCTGCAAACTAAAAGATCTGCCAGTAAAAATCCAATGAGACCTGATGCTGGAGATACTGGGATAGATATTACTTCTATTCCTACCAATTCTTCTTTAGTTTCGAATAAAGTGGCTAATGTTCCTCAACCCAGAAGAGCTACGGAGGAGACAGAACATGTCCTTGTTTTTGGAGGGAAGAAATATGCTTTGATTTCTCGTATTGTTACCAACCGGGGTATTTTTTCTAACCATGACAACACTCATGCAAATGGTAACCTAGACATTCCTAATGCGGAGAATCAATTTCTGCATCCCTCTGCTCTTAATATTGACGAGAATCTGGAAACGAATGCGATTCAAGAGATGGACATTATTTCGGAGACTCCACTTGAGGGGGGTAATGCTTTAGCCTCTCGTCTGGGGGGAGAGATGGTCAATTGATGTCTTCGTGTCTTTGTTTTTGATTGGATTTTTTGCCAATGGGGATTTCTCTTACCATTACTACTATTATTTTAATGATAGTTATTTCTTGGAACTGTCAAGGCGCCGCCTCCCCTACCTTTCGGAGGGCTTTCTTAGAATACAAGAGACTTTTTAAACCTGACATCTTCTGCATTATGGAGCCTAGGGTGAGTGGCACTCATGCAGATGCTATTTGTGGTAGGTTGGGTTTTGATAATTGGATTCGAGTTGAATCTCTGGGCTTCAGTGGCGGTATTTGGATTTTCTGGACTGAAAATGACTTTAGTATTCAACTTATTGAATCTCATCCTCAGTTTGTTGCTTGTAAAGTTCTGCTTGTGTCTGGTGTTTCCTGGAACCTTTGCTTTATTTATGCTAGCCCCTATAGCCCATGCAGACGTATCTTGTGGACCGACTTGAAGCTTGACTCTATTGATTTGAGTGATGAATGGATGGCTTTGGGTGATTTTAATTGTGTCCCTTTCCAATCTGAGCTTCAAGGATACAGTATATTTAATATTTCTGGAGCAAAACTTTTTTCGGATTGGATTTTTGATAATGGTTTGCTGGATATGGGTTTTGAAGGCTCGGCTTTTACTTGGTCCAGGGGTCTGTCTTCTCATTCCCTCAAAGGGCTCGGCTTGATAGAGCCCTCTGCTCCCCTAATTGGCAATTTCGTTTTCCACATGCTTATGTTACTCATCCTGCCAAATTTCATTCGGATTATTGTCCTCTGGTGGTTTCTTTGAACAGACATGTGCACCGTATGGAGGGTCCTTTTCGTTTTCAGCTTGCATGGATGAACCATGCAGATTTGGGGATGATTGTTGGTAATACTTTAAATTCTTCTACTGACATTCCCGATTTTATTAAGAATTTGGCTTCGGATTTACGCCTTTGGAATCGAAATTCTTTTGGTAATATCTTCAGCAGAAAGAAACGTATTTTGGCTCGGATTGCTGGAATTCAGAAAACTCTCTCTACTGGTGGTCCGCAATATTTATTAAAATTGGAACTCAAACCAAAAAAGCAGTTGGAGGATATTCTAGAACAAGAAGAACTCTTTTGGTTCCAAAAATCCAAGGAAGATTGGATTGTTTCTGGAGATCGGAATACTCGGTATTACCACCTTTCTGCTTTGATTCGTAATAAGAAATCTCCGGTCACTCGGCTAATGGATGATATGGGTAATTGGATTGAGGATTCTGTTCAGCTTCAGGCTCTTGTGAGAGACTTTTACTGTAATCTTTATACTCTTGATAGAGCTTCAGAGTTAAATAGGGCCAGGTCGGGCCTTCTTACAAGACTCAATAGCACACATAATCTCATTCTTAATGAGGATTTTTCTAGGGATGAGGTTACTACTGCTCTTAAGTCAATGGCGCCTTTTAAAGCTCCTGGTATAGACGGTTTTCAGGCCGGGGTTTTTCAGAAAATGTGGAGTTCCATTGGGATGCAGGTTAGTGACTTTGTCCTTAGTATCTTAAAGGATGCCCCTCTGCCTCTGGAATTAAATGATACCTTGTTGGTGTTGATTCCCAAAGTTGCCGATCCTGAGAAACCATCACAATTTCGTCCGATTAGTTTATGTAATGTCCTTTATAAACTAATCACGAAAGTGATGGTCAATCATCTTAAGCTTGTTTTGCCAGATTTGATTGGTCCCGAGTAATCCAATTTTGTTCCTGGAAGGCAAATTATTGACAATGTTGTGGTATTTTAGGAAACTATCCATTCTATGAAGACAACTAAAGGATCTACAGGTTACATGGCTTTGAAAATTGACCTTGAAAAGGCTTATGACCGTCTCAATTGGGAGTTTATTGGGTGGGTCCTTAAGGAATATGGTTTCTCAGATTCTTGGATTGAAAAAATTTTAAAATGTGTCACCTCTACCTCCATGTCTGTTTTGTGGAATGCCTCTAGCTTAGATAAGTTTTTTCCTTCCAGGGGTATTCGGCAAGGTGATGGGTTGTCGCCGTACTTGTTTGTCATGTGTATTGAATATTTGGCTTCTCTTATCCAACAATCTGTCTGGGATGGGTCTTGGAAGCCGATTCCTCTATCTAGGCGGGGCCCCCTTATCTCTCATCTGATGTTTGCTGATGACATGGTTTTATTCGCTGAAGCAAGTTTGGAGCAGCTTCAACATATTATGGCTATTTTGGAAGTTTCTCGGCTGTTTCAGGGCAGAAGGTTAATATTACAAAGTCTAGCCTTTATGTCTCTCCCAACGTATCTGCCTTTTTGGCTACTTCTCTGGCTAGCTTTTGCGGTTTCACTTTAACAAAGGATTTGGGGAGTTATTTGGGGGTTCCCATTGTGCATGAACGTATTAATAAGGGCACTTTCCGCTATATTCTAGACGGCATGAAAAAAAGACTTGAGGGTTGGAGGGCTAAAACCTTATCCATGGCGGGTCGTACTACTTTGGTGAAATCTGTGCTCTCTTCTTTGCCTATATACCCTATGCAATGTAACTTGCTGTCGGTTTCGCTTTGCAAGGAAATGGAACAAGTGTGCAGAGACTTCATTTGGCAAGGTAGTAATCAATCCCTTAAAGTTCACTTAGTTGCTTGGGATATTTTAAAACGTCCTAGAGATCATGGAGGCTTGGGGATTCGTGACTTTTCTACTATGAATAAAGCTCTTTTGGGAAAATTGGCTTGGCGGGCTATGGAGAATGATGATTGCCTTTGGACTAAGTGTTTCATTAAAAAATACTTACAGGGTAGATCCAAATGGACCCCTAATGCTGCAGCTTCCTCATCTCATATTTGGAAAGCCTTTTGTAAAGGTTATGGGAGTATTAAGGATGGCCTTATGGTGGATGTTAGAAATGGATCCTCTACGAATTTTTGGTTCGATTCCTGGCTTTCCATAGGGCCTCTTGCCCAATTTGCTTTGATTCCCATTGATGACTCGATGGCTACTGTAAGTGTGCGACATTTTTGGTCTCCATTAACGGGTTGGAATTGGGATGTTTTGAAAGATTTACTTCCGGATAATATTTTGCAATTTATTCAGCCAATTTGCCTTTCTAATGTTGCTGCAAATACTGACTCCTTGTCATGGAAGTGGAGTTCTAAGGTAATTTTACCGTTCGCTCAGCTTATAATACTCTCTATG
Organism: Manihot esculenta; assembly: GCF_001659605.2. Taxonomy (NCBI): domain Eukaryota; kingdom Viridiplantae; phylum Streptophyta; class Magnoliopsida; order Malpighiales; family Euphorbiaceae; genus Manihot; species Manihot esculenta. Next base: position 10,175,701 of record NC_035169.2, on the reverse strand, counting down.
GAATCAATAGTGGTCATGGAAATCCTCTATGGAAGATGATTTGGACACTTAAAGTCCCTCAAAGAGTATTTATGTTTCTTTGGCAGGTTGCCCACAAGAAGATTATGACAAATATGGAAAGAATTAGAAGGGGTTTCACCTCTCAAGGTATTTGTCCTATATGTAATCTTGGCCAGGAGGATATTTTCCACTTACTTAGGGACTGTAGAGATGCGCATAATTTTTGGATTAGTATTGATGCCTCTTGTTTCTATCCCCATTTTTTCACCATTGTCGACTCTACTGAATGGATTTTTGCTAATTTAAAGTCTAACTACACCCAAATTGATGGACAACAATGGAACATTATTTTTCCTTTGGGAATTTGGTACTTATGGAAAAGAAGAAATAAGGTGATCTTTGAGAGTCCTGCGCAGAACCCACCTATGTCCAAGCATTTTATTTTACAGCAGGCTCTTGAGAATACTGAAGCTTGGAAACGTGCTTCAGGAGTGGGCCATACTATTTCTAGATCGTCCACCACCTTTATTTCTTGGTCCCCTCCTGCTATGGGATGGATTGCTATAAATACAGATGGTGCAGCTAAGGGTTGTCCAGGACCTGCGGGTTGTGCTGGGGTTTTTAGAGATAGTAATGGTGATTGGATTCTTGGCTATCAATCTGCCTTGGGTACTTGTAGCTGAGCTTTAGGGCATTCTTTTGGGCATTCGGACAGCGTGGGATAGAGGATGGAAATTTGTGCAGGTTCAAACTGATTCACAGGTGGCCATGCAATTAATTGAGAAAAGCTTAGATGGAGCAGGCCGGGTTAGGAATCTAGTTTCTGAGATTACGACTTTGGTGGGTTATGTATGGAAAGTTTATTTCAAGCACATCTTTCGCGAGGCTAACTCTGTGGCGGATTGCTTAGCGAAATTGTCAGTTGGAGGCCCTCTTGGGATGCAAATTTTGGAAACGCCTTCTATGGAGTCTCGGTACTACTTGCAAGCTGATGTTATATGGCCTCGTGGCTTTGCTTAAGGGCTTAATACCCTCCTTACTATGTAAAAAATATAAAATTACTATTCTATTATTAAAAATTAAAATTTTTATTTTTTAGCAAAAAAGGACTAATTTAGTTTTTTTTAATTATTTTGATCATACATTAAAAGACGTAGGTAAATTGGGTAAAAATTTATTTTTATATAAAATTAAAAATTACCCCAAAATTAAAGGAGAAGTATGAAACTTGCTTTTAAAATAAGAAATATATTTAGCGATTTTTGTTTGCCTCTGTGATCCCTTTGTAACTCAATACTATTATTTTTCTTTTAATTTAATTTTTTCTTTTCTTTTTCATAGAAGATGATCTGCGTCAATTGACTATCGATGAAAAAGAAGATATTATTGTCCCTATTAAGAGTTACAGAAATATTCTGATCGTCATTTATGACTTTTATATGGCGGAAAGGTTTCTCCCATACAATCCAATATATTTTATTTTTTATGAAAATAAAAACTTTTAGTTCTCATATAAAATTTTTTCATAATTTTTTATATTTTGATATTTACTTCTCAGTCAATAGACAAGAATTAGAAAGAGATATTTCGTTAATGTGGAAGAATCATATGTATATTTTTGTGATTAGTTTTTTTTTAAATTTTATTAATTCAATTGTTTCGGAAGGTAATGTTGAATAAATATTTACTAGTTATTATGAGTTTTCGGAATCATAATCACGACGTCAATCTTGAAATTTCATTAGAACTTTATCTTGTAGAAACTCTTTTTTATAGTTTTATTCGAAAGATTTTAATGATTTATATTCAAGATGAGAAAAAAAGAGAAATATTTTTATTAAATTATCTTATGTAAAGATTTAAATCTACATTTAACAAGTATTTTTACCTATTTTTCTTATTTAATAGAAATTTATTAATATAACCATCCGTTTTATTAAAAAAAATAAGAAACATATTCATAAAAATAATTAAAAATATTATTTTTTAAAATATGAAATATAAATTTAGAGGTGTAGGCGAAACTTATCGCAAAAGATTTTTTTAAAAATAATGATTAATTTCCATAAAGAATTGCAGAAATTAAAAAAGAAGGGTGTTTTTCGAATGTCCAGCTCAGAGCTGAGCAAGCAGCTGATTAGTCTTCAGTCATCTCCATAAATAAGTAGCTTAATCCAAGTTTGAAACTTCCTCCACTTAACCACCATTTCTCCTTCAGTTCTTCTCTCTCTCTCTCTCTCTCTCACTCTCGATGCATCAGAGAAAGAGCTGCCCCTTCCATCACCCTCATCTATATCTTTAAAGAAACTACCTATAACAGACTCAAAATGCGGCCTTTGTGGCCGTTCTTGATCTTGGCAGTTCTGCTGCCTGTGTCGGTGGTTTACTGTGCTACTCTTCTCCCTCTTCACAGGGCTTTTCCTTTGAACCACAGACTCCAACTTGACCAACTCAGGGCTCGGGACAGACTCAGGCATGCCCGCCTCTTGCAGGGCTTTGTTGGCGGTGTCGTCGACTTCTCAGTTCAAGGCTCTTCCGATCCCTATCTCGTCGGGTAATTTTGTCTTCTTTGATTCGCTGTTCTTGTTCTTTCTGGTTTGCATTGATGGGTTTTCGTTCTTTTTTTTTTTCTTTTAATAATTTGTGGTTAATCTTCACGAACGCCTCACAATTAATGTATTTCATTGGTAAATTTGGTTCAAGGTCTTTCTTTTTATTGATTGGGCTAAGCAATTATCAACATATTTTTTGTTTCCTACATATACATGTGCTCTTTGCACAATGGCCAAAAGTATAAGAAAAGTAAAGAAAAAAGATTCAGATGTTAGTTCATGATGGTTTGTGTAAGAAAAAATGGATTCTTTGCTTTTCTAGTTTTCTTCGTAATTGTCCTTCTCTGTAACAAAAAAGAGACTTTGACAATTGATTGAGTTTGATATAATCAAATTTATTGCTTGATCTTTATCATCTGAAATTGATTTGTGATAATGCGATTTATATTGTAGACAAATGTTTTTGTTGGACTAATTTTGTTTTTGCTCTCCTGGCTTTGGGTGCCCTTGTAATACATCTGTCTCGGTTCACTTCAGTTTTTTCTGCAGTTTCATACTTAAATTAGGACAATATTGACTACTTGTGTTTTTCTTTTTGGTAGTTAATTATGGGCATTAACTATATTGTTCTTGGTTTCTTTGTTTTGTTCCAGACTCTATTTTACAAAAGTGAAATTGGGCTCTCCTCCAAGAGAATTTAATGTGCAGATTGATACAGGAAGCGATGTCTTGTGGGTTACCTGCAGTTCCTGCAGCAATTGCCCACAATCCAGTGGCCTTGGAGTAAATTCTGTTTCTTTACCTTGCCATCGGCACTTGTGCCTAGTGAGTTTTTGTATTGAGAGACTGAAGTGTAGTTTCATGTTTATATTGTGTTTTTCAGATTCAGCTCAATTACTTCGATACTGCCAGCTCGTCAACTGCTGGGCTAGTCCCATGTTCCCACCCCATTTGTACTTCAGAAATTCAAACCACAGCAACTCAGTGCTCTCAGAGTAATCAGTGCAGTTACTCATTCCAATATGGAGATGGAAGTGGGACAACGGGTTACTATGTATCTGATACATTTTATTTTGATGCTGTTGTGGGAGAGTCCTTGATTGCTAACTCTTCAGCCAGCATTAACTTTGGGTAAGCTCTTATAACTCATACAAGGATGGAAGATGCAAAGTTATAAGAATTATTAGGGTAAAGAAGAGATGGGTGGAGGAGTTAAAAACAAGACTTTGCATACACTATATTCTCTCAATGGAGCATATCATATGGAATTGCCCTGGAATAACCTTGATCAACTGTAGTTGCAGCAATGTGCTGTGAAATATAATCAGTTATTGTGTTCCTAACCAACAATATCAATACCAATTTCAGCACAAAATTGACCTATCTTTTGCCATAACCCCTCCAATAATGAAGATATGCCTTTGTTCTTAAATGATCGTATAACATCATTGTTGTTGGCTATTTGACAATATAAGTAAGTATGCATCTCTTGGCTGCTAGTGCCCTTTGTGACAAATTAATTACACGACTTCTGCTCCTCGCCCAATTTTTCTCTTATATTTTTCTTCATTTTTTTTTCTCGTTACCTGAAGCTTATTGGTCTATATGTTGGCATTGAAAACAGATGTAGCACCTTCCAGTCTGGGGACTTGACTAAGACAGATAAAGCAGTTGATGGAATATTTGGATTTGGCCAAGGTGATCTCTCTGTCATATCACAACTGTCATCGCATGGGATAACACCAAGAGTATTCTCTCATTGCTTGAAAGGTGAGGGCAGTGGTGGTGGCATTTTGGTACTTGGTGAGATTTTGGAGCCAGGAATAGTTTATAGTCCCCTTGTGCCATCACAGTATGTCATTTTCCGTTTGAAACCTTTCCTTTCTCAAACAGCCTTCTTTTGTTCATTATTGAATTTCCAGTAAGTTTGATTGCTTCCTCAAATTTTTCAGGCCTCATTATAATTTAAATCTTCAGAGTATAGCTGTCAATGGACAATTGTTACCCATTGATCCAGCAGCATTTGCAACATCAAGTAATCGAGGAACTATTGTCGACTCTGGAACAACTTTGGCATATCTTGTGGAAGAGGCTTATGATCCTTTTGTCAGTGCTGTAAGTAATTAACTGTTAAAGTGCTTACACGCTATGGGACTAATGTAAGAAGATTCACAATTCCTCTTATGAAACAAACTTTAAATTTCAAGCAGTATTGCTTTTAGATACAGGGACCCATTTTTGTATCTTTCTGAACAAGGTGGAGCTAGTGTGATTAGGTTTCTGTCATTTAAAGCATAATTTGGTCAACTAGAATCTGATGGATTAATGATTTGGTGTTTTGATTCCATCGTAAATGTTCACTTTGTTATGTCCATGGTGAGAAATTTCAGTTTTTAAGTAGGTCTTATTCTTATGCTAGAGTGGTTCTTCTCACTCTCTCTCATTTTATCCACTCTGTTTTTCAATTGATGTTATAAAAATCGTCCAAATCCATCATTAAAATTATTATATATTCTCTTTCATTTTGATTTTTGTGACTTATTAGCTTTAAAATGATGAGAGAATAGCTGGTGGGACTCTCATATGATTTTTAGTTGGTCTTTCAAGAATTTGCATTGCATAGGAAATACAATTCTTATTTATTTTTCTTTTTGAGAGGAAAATTACAAGACCTCTTAAATCGTAATCTTCAAAATCTGGTTGCAAGCTGATCAATAGTTATTATGTTAGATTAATGTAGCAAAGTTATTGAATTAGATTACTTAGCTGAGATTCTTCAGCATTGATTTTGTTCAATGTGGCAAAGTTTTGTGAATGTGAAGTTAATTTGCTTATTGCTTGAGTAGGTAACTGCTATGGTCCAACCATCTGTAACTCCCATGATATCTAAAGGAAGCCAGTGTTATCTAGTCTCCAACAGGTTCTTTCGTCTCTCTTATTTTCAAGTAGTTATTCATGCTTATGCTTGACATAAGAAAGATTCTGTGCTCCCAACACCATTCCCTTGAGAACCAAGTAATACTTATATGTTGCTTATGCAGTGTATCTGAGGTATTTCCTCCAGTCAGTTTAAATTTTGCTGGTGGTGCATCTATGCTGTTAAAGCCAGAAGAATATCTTATAAATCTTGGTTTCTATGTAAGTTTTCACATGTTGGCTTTTAGTTAATTAATTTTCCCCTAACCATTAAATTAGAACATGTTTCTTGTGTTGCTTTGGTAATACCATTGCATAAAGGATAATTGATCTCAAACTTGTTTTAGCAGGGTGGAGCTGCATTGTGGTGCATTGGTTTTCAGAAGGTTCAAGGAGGAGTAACAATTTTAGGAGGTTAAGAGCCTGACCTGGCCAAGTGTACCACAAATTGTTCAGTCATATTGTATCAGAATTGCATAAATTTGCTATTTATCTCACTTGTTTCTACCTCCTTATTCTTGGGTATCAGCATTCCATGGGAGTCTTTTTTTGCCCTTCAATTTTTTCCATGGTATTACAAGGATTGACCATTTTCAAAAATACATGAATTGGGTTTTCAACAAACTTTTGATCTTTTCTATAATTGAATCATATCTGTTTCCCTCGACGTGTTACAGAAAAGGCTCATGAACTTGCAACGTTTATCTATAAAGCAAAAAAAAAAACAAAAAAGAAACTTATAGACTTCAAATCCCGTTATTCTTACTCTCTAACCTCTGAAATCTTTTGAGTTTAATGACTTCGTCTGTTTTGCAATGCAGATCTTGTTCTGAAGGATAAAGTTTTTGTCTATGATTTGGCTCGTCAACGGATTGGATGGGCTAACTATGACTGTAAGCCTGATACACATTTCCTCTCTCTCTCTCTCTTTGTGGTGTTTTTTTTTTTTAAAAAAATTTAATTTTGCCTTTCTGAAACTGTTAACATGTTCCTCTGATACTTCTTATTGTTTTCTCAGGCTCATCATCTGTGAATGTCTCTTTAACATCTAGCAAGGATTTCATCAATTCAGGACAACTGAGTGTGAGCAGCTCGTCGAGAGACATGCTCTTCAAGCTGCTACCTCTGAGCATCACGTCTCTCCTAATGCACATATTAGCATCGACTAATTTCCAGTTTTTGTAATTAAACCTCAGGTTTGAAATTCAATTCTTTGTCCAGTTGGAATTGGCTTAGCCAGCTTTTATTTATAGTGGTGGCCAGGCAAGTCCTTTACTTGGATTACAGTGGTAGCTGTTGCTGTTACATAATTCTTCTCTAGTTCCGATTGCTGATTCTGGGGCTTCTTCCATACTCGAGTCCTGCCGGAATTGTAAATTATCTTTGCATTGGGTTGGGTGCTGTATCATTACCAGGTTGTTAAGTAGAAGATAATATTTTGTCCCAGGAGAAAACAGATCTTCTGTGGGGACAAACCTTTGGGATAGGTAGAGATATAGAAAGAATATTGTCCAAGCTAGTCAATATTTTCTTATTATTTGCGTGCTTCTTTTGTTACTTGTTGGATATCTTTGTAAGTGTTCATTTCTGTGAGGTTTCTATTCTGATTCAAGAGTTGTAATTCTATGTTTCTCAAATGAAATACATGAAGCTTAGCCATTGTATGCCTTTTAGCTTTGGATTAATTTTATTAGGAAACTCATAAGGACCTGTCTGTGGCTACTTAAGGGATTTGTTTTTATCATCTTTAAATTTGTATTTTGTTTAAGATATGTTTCGACTGAGGATCTATGTTGTATTACCTATTGTTTTTATAATTTATAAAAATTGAATATGATTGAATTTGGTTTAAGAAGGATTTGAAGTATCTTTTGTAGTTATGAAAATCGTTTGAAACAGTATTAATCGAACAATGCAGGGATAGCATTTTTTTTTTGTCGAAGGGATAGCAATTTATTCGGAGCCCGTTCTGTTCAGCATTCTTTTTTTTTTTTTTTTCAATTTTATTCTGCTTCGATTTTGTGTGGGACGGGAACAAGGAGACTTTTACCTGCTCTGGATCCCTGAAAATCACTATGATAAATTTATTCTATCCATTCTTTCCTCCATGTTAATATATTGCCCGAGAAATGTTTGCCAAGCAGCTGTTGATCAATGACTTCCATGATTGCACCATTTTTTGCTTGTTGGCTCACATAAATGGACTACATTAACATCATCTTGATCTCGTAAGAAGTTGGTGGCTTTCTGGGAAGTCAAAAGCTCAAGCAACACAACTCCATTACTATAAACATCACTTTTACCAGTCAACTGGTAATTGCGGTAATACTCAGGATCTAGGTACCGTAATGTTCCTTGAGCACAGGTTGACACGTGGCTCAGCCCCGGGTAAGCCAATCTAGAGACCTAAAGTCTGCAACTTCTGCATTGAAGTTCATCATCCAGTGGTATATTTGTTGAGGTCGTGACTGCTGGCACACTGAAGTGATCGCTTGTTTTCAACATGTTCAGAGCTCTCCCAAGTAACTGTGACAGACTAGGAGTGCAATTGAGAGGAGAGACAAGGAGCTTCGGTGAACAGTTGAAAGTGTTAGACAAAGTGACATTAAAAGGGAGTGTCTGGTTTAACCATAGGCCCTCACTCATCAGCATATCTTGAGCAACACATGCGCCAGATACCCATGGTGATGGTTGCACAACCATCCGCTGAAATGAGGCCATGCTTCTGGGCACTAGATAAGAACTTCCATTCATTGTATCAAAATAAAGTCTCTGAGATTGAGTATCACAGCGAAGACGATAGTTTTGGTCACCATAGTTGGGATTTGTGCTCAGAGGATATGGTACTTCTATGGAGCCACAGTTTGGGCAGGTTTTCTGGGGATAACAGTAATGACTGAAGAAAAAAAAATAAAACGAATGTATATAGCTAAGAAGGAAAAGTATAATGGCACAAAGATGAGATGGGGTAAATAAAAGGCAAGAAAAATAGTACAAATGGGTGAATCTCACACCACTGATACAATTATTTGTAAAATGTGCGCATAATGCTAATAATATATAATTAAACAAAAGAGGACTCATCTCCTTTGTCAACACAAAGTAATTAACAGAGAACAAAGAATTTTCTTGCCCTCAGATTCAACGTGATTAGATGGATAATATTTTTATGATTCTGCATAATCATTTTTTTCTCATAGTTTTTGGAAATTCTTAAGCATAAATGAACTAAGAATCTGTGAGCCTGGATATAATGAAATATGTTCTGTGATAATTAACATGCTAACAACTTTTACACTCAATAGAGAAGTAGAATAAGCTGAATGCCAAGAAATGGGAGATAACTATGAACAGAGTACACGGTGAGGATAAGATCAAAACTAGTGATTTTGAAGGTACTTACAATAATACAAGTATCATGCTATCATTTTATGTGGCCAGGGTTTCCTTCAAATTCCAAGAACGTAAGCAATCCAGTCCACAACGAAGTTCAGAGAAGGATAGCAATTCACTTTTCCTGTAAGCTGTTGTGCCTACCTGGTTCATCCAAGTTAACAAAACAAACATGACCAGCAACAGTTGCATCAACCTTCAATAACTTTTACAGGGGACCTGCAAAACCAAATATTGACTCAGATATGCCCAACTAATACTGGAAATGATAGTGTATTTGAAATAAAATTTAATGCTTCCAGGCTTAGTTAGGAATAACAATCCCTTTGGCTTCAATCACTTACCCAAATGGACTTTGTTTAATGGCCAGCAATTCAACATCCAACTGCAAATTCCAAGGATATAACAGTCAAATAAATCCAGTTTCATTGATTCAACCCAAAAAAGATGCAATGAATGCTTATAACGGGAATATCTCCTTCACACATCTAGCATGGATAGAAAGCTTCCTTTGTTTTTCTCCTTAGACCTTAGTTGTGTGAAGTTTCTGAATTGCAACCCTCTGGTTTTCTACTTAGAAAATCTCTATGTACCAGAGAAACTGTTCGTCTTAAATATTTGCAAATGTTGGGATCACTTCATAATATTTACAGTGTATCTTGCAATAAGTTAGGAAGATAGATGTGATTTGGTTTAGTCTTCTTTTTAAGATTCAAAAGAAATAACAAACTTCGACACTTTATTAGTATTGGAAGAACAGAAAACGTTTTGCCAAGCTCACTTAAAGGCATAAACCAGTTACAGAATTGACTGAAAGAATAAGTAAAATGTTGGAGGAAGATTCAGATAAGACCATCTTAAGAGACAGAGTCACCAGACTTGCCAGACTAAAACATTGGAACTGTTAAATTAATAATGCATAATAAAACGGAAGATAAGGTGGTGATAGATATAGGCCTGCACATGCCATTTTCTTAATAGAAATGTTGCTTAAAAGATCAAAGCCATTCCAATTCCATTTCTTATCATAAACGTTGAACTGACTTCAGGTCTTGCAAAAATCAAATGGATGCCCAATTCTCCTATGTGATCAATTTTTAGAGAAAAGAAATAGCAACTTAGAAAGCAATAATATTTTCCCCCTCCCATTGTGTTTTCAGCATTCTGTTTTCTATGCTATGGTTTGATATAGGAATTAAGCATTACAGGAATGGTGAAATGCAAATGACTGCTGCAGAAAAATGGAAGCTATCAGGCATATAGAATATTTTTTTAATAGCATCACCGAATTAATCAAACACCATACATTATGACCTATGATAACTCTTATTTCAGTATTAAACTGGTGATGGATGATCAATTTGCCTTCAGATGCACAAAAGAAAGAAAAAAAAAAAATCCAAAGATCCATTTCATTTCCAGGCTACAAAACCAAGGGAGATGATAAATTGCTTACCTCTATTGTTGCATTTGGAGGAATTTCCTGAACTCCTTTATTTCCATATGCTAGCTCAGGAGGAACTATTAATAGACGCTGCAAAAATTTAATCAAACATGTTAAAAACCTTTTATCTAATAGTAAGTTTTTGCAGTTTTTAAGTGAACTCAGGTTTAATAGAGAAAGGAAAAATTTGCACAAATTCCATCTCCGAGGAGAATTAACTGTAATTTTGTCAATTCTCATACAATTTTTGTTCAAATGATGACATGGCTAGTAGAATATGTATTAGAAACTTATCCAATCCTAACTACAGCTTAACCTCTTCATATTACAGGCTCTTACTTGCTAATGTCACATACTATTTTCAAGAAAGAACAACCATATCATGTATCCAGAAATTGTTCTCACCTGCCCACCTACACGCATACCTTCAACACCAAGGTCCAATCCTTTAAGGACTGCTCCCCTCTCTGACTGGCCCACATCAAATCCATAAGGCTGAAGCAATTCAAGAGAAAGGAAAGAAGTTTTAGGAAACTTAAGACATATGATTGAGAAACCTATATTTAATAACTGTTCACACACATTCACAAGCATATATACCACAATGAATTTTGCTCTTTTTAGCTGAATTATTAAAGATGTTGGAACAGTTTCACCATGTAGACTTACCGTTCCACCTCCAACACCAAGTCCTTGTCTACTAGTCATGAATGTTATTCCCTTCCATTTGGCTACATAGTGAACCTAATACAAAGATAATTACATTAGCTGTCTGTATCAGATAACCAGAAAGACATGAAATCTTAATTTTTGAAAGTAGGACATCATAAGGTTTTCTCTTTTCTTTTCTTTTTTTTTTTTTTGGCTTTTTATGTGTAAGGTATCAATTTAACTGGACCACAACCGTACTGCAACCCGGGATCCCTTCACGGCCTTAACTCCACCCCCGACCTTCAAGTCATAGTACCTGAAGAACATCGTCATCAAAATCCGCAGAAATCCTTGAGTACACGGACTGTGTATAATTTATGGATAAGCATTCTAGATGCAGAATTTTTTCATTTAGAAAGAAAAAATGAAATAGCAAGTAGAAAAACAATACCAACTTATTCAGACCACCATAAGTCAACTTCCTGAAATTCTTATTATTCTTTTTGTTTTTCAAGATGTATCATATAGGCAACAGCTTTCTTTCTAGTTATGACAAAGAAGACTCAGGCTTTCTGGTCAACTCGTTAAAATTTAATTTTTCACCTACACGTGAGAATACATTGCACTTTGCAGGTAATCTTTTGATGTTGGGATCAGATGGCATCATCATTAAAATGGTTAAAACAGGAGCACAGAATACATAGTATGAGGAAGGACACTAACTTCAGACCATTGGGAAGGGTTGTAAATTCACTCTCTGGTATTTTTGAAGCTCTAAGCTGCAAGAAACAAAAGATTTTCAACTTTAGAAATCCATTTGAAATTCTGTAACAGCAAACTGATCACCTCCAGGAAACAAGGGACTCACTGCTCTTCTGCTTGTGCTAGCAGCCTCAGACACATTGCAGGTATGAATTCCAACTGCTGAGTTACAATTAAACCAGATACAAAGATAATGAATGTGAATTAAGCAATGAAGATAAAAAAAAATGTAACACATAACCAAAAATCCTTTCAATCGCCAACTATAGTAATAGATGTCAAGACCCAACTGGCCAAAAGGAATAATTCAATTCCAATGGCCATAAGATAAGCAGGATTTTATAGAAATAACTGAAAGAACAAAGAAAAGGGCTAAATTTCATCAACTAACTGGCAGTAAGGAGAGTAGCAATCAATGCCCTTCTTCCTTCGTTGTGCCATGATAGTGAGGCGGGTTTCGTAATATCATCAGAGGAAGACAATGAGCAGCGACATGTAATCACACTTGAACTCCTGGATAATTTCCTCCCTGTGATTCGATTCAAACAATCCTTTGCTGTTCAGTGAACCAAATTTATGCAATTACAATACGAGAGAGAGACAGAGAGAGATTACTTGCACTTGCAATGGAGAGGAGAGGCTTGTGAATGAGATTAGGGTTCTGTTGATGACAAGGGAAGAGGGAAAGTTCCATTGAGTTGGTTAAAGAGAAAGAAATTAGTTAATTTTCCCTGTTTTGTTTGCTAATATAAGATTTTCTGAGAGAAGGAGAGGAAGATAAGTTTGGCAATACCATCCACATATCAGCCACTTCAAATATTGGAAACAATTTCTCTGCCATTGGATTTTGATGGCTACTTCCAAACAGAGGAGGGTCCCATTGGAAATTTACCTTATAAATATTGAACCAGTCTTCACTTTACTTTCAATCAGAACCAGAAGATTTCCAAAATTTCAAATCTTAAAAATGAATCAGCAAGTCATGCCTTTAATTTGTAGTCTTATTTCAATAATTATATTCTAAATTTATCAGGTAATTTACTAAGTAAATTGATAAAACTGAAAGTGCATGATAGAATTGCAGATGGGTGTACAGTCTCCAGAAGGAAGAACAGCTTCAAATGACCACTTGGTATTGAGTTTTGTGTGGTTTAACAGGTGTTGATTACATTGTAATAGCAATACAATTGTGGGTATTTGCTAATGATTTTTATCTTCCTCTAGATAATTGTGTACGAGGACATAGAAATTTCAAGAATTTCTTGATTTATGCACTAGAGCAAGACCTCCTTGCATGAGTTATATGATCTTCCTCTGCTTCTTCTGAAACAGAAAGCCTGCCAAGGCACTTGATTTCTTGCTTTTCTTTCATGTGATCACTCCCTTCCACCCATTTCTTAAGCTTATGAAGCAACTTTTTCCTTTTTGAACAACTCTGGTCATGGCTGCTGCTTGACCCACCTGTGTACGGTTCATTGAGGTTCAAAACTGAACTATCTGGTTTCTGCAGTAATCCACAGTCTCTTATCTCTTCACCTGCAGCTATATGTTCCTTCTTCTGCTCAGTTTGCTGCTCTTGTTCATGATTTCTCACCAACTCATGCCTTAAGCAAGCATTAGTCCATTTCAAGTAAGTTAGTTCTGCAAATTCAGTTGCTCTGTCTTTTTGTAGTTGTTCTAGTTCATGTACAAGCTGATTGTAATCTTCCATTGTCACAGCTGCATCAATCTGCAAAATAAGCAACTTTCAAGAATGCTAAAGATTCATAACCAATAAAATTCATCCGAAAAAAAAAAATTCAGAAATTCATTCTTAGACCTTTGATGTTGATGTGTCTGAATTTTCTGCAGGATTTAGCTTTAGCAGAAGTTCATTCTTCTCTTCCTGAAGTTGATCAACAGTGGTATGCAGTTCTCTAACTTCATCCTCCATTTTCTTTATAATGCTAGCCCTTGTTTCTAATTCATCATAGCATCTCAAGATTTCTGCTTCCGTTGCTTCAATCTTCAAGTCCTTTTCTCTTACTAAGCTCGATTGCTCTTTCATTTTCTTGGAAATCCTCTTTACTTTCCTTCGAAGAAACCCATTTTCCAGCTTTGTGAATTTAAGCTGTTGAAGAATTCTTAGATACTCTACCACCAGATTCTCAAATCTTTCTTTCTCAGCTTCCATTGAAGAAACCTCTCTATCCAAGAACTCAACATGAGCAGCCTCCACTACCAACTTATTCTTTATCTCCATTAGCAAAGCTTCTTCATCTTTCATGGCAAGACATTGAAGAAACTGAGTTTCCAGGGCCAACACCCTCTCTTGCAGCTTCTCAATTCTGTTTCTGAATCCTAATAACTCTCCTTCAAAACTAGCCTTATCATGAGAAAGATCTGAACTCTCTATTGAGCTCGAAGCTTGGGAACTTGTGATCATGTGTTCTTCATCAACTTTTGCAGAATTATTCAAAAACACCTCATGAGAATCAAAATTTTCCAGGGAATCCAACTTGGTTTCCAAAGAAGGATTTTCAGAAATTATATTTCTTCTTGATACGATCCTAGCATAGATAAAACCAGCCACAGAAAGAGCCAAAGGTATACCAGCTTTCAAGAACAATGGCTTGATAACCTGTGTCTTTGAATTTGAGCTCTCCATCTTCAACAAAAACAGCTACAAATCAAAACAAGAAATCAATATAGTTAATGAAAATGAGAATTGGGATGATGGGTTATCAAGAAATTATCTTAAAAGAAACTATGTTAAAAGATTCTTTACCTTTGGAGTTCATGGCTTTTTCTTTGATTAGAGGGATGGTGGAGGTTATTGTAGCTTTTTGACTAATCTCTATAGCACCATACGCCACCTTCATTTCATCACTTTTCTTGATGGTGTTTGGAATCTAATTCCTTTTTTTTTTTTCAATTAAATTGCTTTTTTTATAAAAAAAAAATTAATGATGGTTCCCTCCATGCCATTCTATTCATTATATTCCCTGCAAATTATAAAGCATGCTTGTTCATAAGTTGATCTTTAGAAAAAGATGTCAAGATCTTACTGAATAAAAGATCTCATCTTTAATGTAAAAAAGTTAAAATTGGAATTATATATTATGTTATTTAGTTTTGGACATTAAGTCCCATAAAAAATAGGAGAAAAAAATGAATTTTAAATAAATAAAATGGTCATAAAGAGTATGTTTCACAAGGTCATCTTATAATCAAAATCCAATGCAAACTCTTACCTTGTTTAATTATAATAGGATGAAAATGTAAATATTTTCCCATTTTTCTGTTTTTATTTCAATTCAAAAAATAATATATTTTATAGTTATTTTGATTCCAAATCACCATTACATGATATTTTAACAAAATTTTAATTTTAATTGATTTTTTTATTAAATTTATTGTTTGGAAGGTAATAATTTTTTTAAACTTATAATATTTTATTTTTAAGGAATATAAAATTATGTATAATTTTATAAGAAGTTCATTTATTTTTTTAAATAAAATAAATCATATAAAAAAAACAAAATTATTATAAAATTGCCTAATTTTGAGTTAGGGTCATTGGGCTTCTCAAGAGTCCTTAACTATGTGTACTAAATAATTAGGTATTTATATTCCCATTCGTTTTTATCTTTCGAAATAGGATTGAAAATTTGGAAAATAGAATTTGAAATCTTTCAAATTTATTCAGATGTGTTTGCTATCAAGTTAAACCAGTGAATATTTTATATTAGTCCTTCTAAAAGTTTTATGTGAGAGAAAGCATAATAAATTAAGATTTTGTAAGATATAGTTTTATAAAATAAGCTTTTTTTTCATAGTTTTTAAATTTAAATAATTTTTTATTGTTTGAAAAGAATAAAAGAATTTTAAGAAATTTAAAAATTTTTAAAAGAAAACATTAGCAATTCACCAATTTTGTGGGTTGAAATTGAAGATTTTTTGAGATTTTTAAAAACATTTGCAAATCTTATTTTAAAAACCATCGCTCCCTTCTGCAATTTTAAATGGTTTGAGATGGAGAATTGGTTCGGGTTTGAAGGTGAATGTTTGGAAAGATCCATGGATTCCAAACGAGCACTCTTTTTATCTGCAATTGGAAGTTGTTGAAGGTTTTGAACATGTTCAGGTGTCGAAATTAATTTGGGAAGACAGTCAGTGATGGAATATTTCTTTACTGAATGGTTATTTAGCCCTCACATGGTTGACGAGTCAATTTGGCACGCCTCTAAGGATGGAAGGTATTCGGTAAAATTAAGTATAAGCATATTTTGTGGCGTTTTATTTTGCGAGATGCTCGAATAGTATCCCCATTTTGAAAAGTCGTATGGAAGATGAAGGTTCCTCCAAAAGTGAGGCAAGTTGGATGGCAGTGTGGTCGTGGAATTCTGCCTACTAAAATTGTTCTTGCGCAGCGAGGTATGTTGTTAACTACAGTTTGTGATTTTTATGGTGAGCAGGAATCGATATTGCACGCGTTGATAGATTGTTCACATGCAAAGTTGGCTTGGAGGTTTAAAGGGCTTAATATTAGCAGTGTTGGGTTTGATAATTTTCTTGAGTTTGCTGTCCATTTGCATGCAACTTTAGGAAATGAAAGCTTTGAAGATTTTATGATGGTTGCTTGGAGTATATGGGGAGGAAGGAATAATTTTCGGTGGAATCAGTTGCAAGTATATCCCTATAGGAGGGTAACTGGCGCAGTCCGGTTGAAGATCGACTGGAATTCGAACAGTACATGAAACTGCAGTTGTTTCTGCAGATTATGTACTCCCTGTTAATGGGGTAGCTGTTGTTTCTGCAGATTGTATACCGCCTGTAAATGGGACTATTAAGTATAATGTTCATGCTTTATTTACATTAGCTAGATTCAAAAAATAGGGTTTTACCATATGAGTACGAGTGTGAATTTAGGTGGAGAGAACTTTCCATTTCGTCCATTAGTGTCGTCTAATGGCCTTACAGTGGTGCTACTTGTCTCTGTCACTTAGGTCCATGCCAGTCGGCTGTTTAATTCTTCTGGCCTGTATGCGGGCAGGGTTATAAAGTGACTGGACCTAGGCCTGAGCCTGCTATTTCTCCTTACATCACATCACCGGGCTGGATTTCTTTCTGCTGGATCCGGGCTCACGGGTGATTCAGCCTGCCCCGCTTGTCTGGGTTAGAGTCCGAATCTGCCCCGTATGTGGTTAGGGCCCGAAATGCTGGATTGGTCAGCCTAAGGGACTTCGCGGGCTTTGGACCAATTCTATTTTTTTGGGCCTGACCTTACCCATAATGACTGAAACCCAACAGTCATCAACAGTATCGTTTGGCTGGGTAGCACGATGTTCTAATGATGGGCTTGTAGAAGCTAGTTCGGGTTTATTACCATGTTGTAGTCTAGAGGTGGCTGAAGCTTTGGCTCTGAGATGTTTGTTGAACTGGTTGACTAATAAACATTTAGAGCAACCATGTGTGGTGGAATTGGATTCTCTCCCAGTTGTGCAATCAATGAATATGGTCTGATAATTGAAGATTGCAAGGTGCTATTTTCACAAATACCATGGGTTACTTTGTCCTGGGTTAGAAGGCATGCTAATGAAACAGCTCATGCATTAGTAACGGATGTTTCAATTATAATTAGCTTTTGTCATTGGGTTTCAATCCCGGTTTGTATTGCTCATTTGTTTAATTCTTAATCAATAAAAACTCACTGTCTAAATAGAATATTAAGATTAGGTGAACAGTATTTGTTAAAACCGAAAAAACTTATTAAACCGAATTAATTTGAAATTTTGATTTGATTTTTATTTATTTTAGTTCGGTTTAGTTTTTAATTTTAAAAATTTTAGTTATTTTAGTTCGGTTCGATTTTGATAAAAAAAATCAAATTAAACGTATTAGTGATAATAGTATATTATTTTCAATAATATAGAGAGATTAAATCATATTAAAATTAAATTATTCTAATTAAATTTTAAAATACTAAACCGAATCGAATCAAACTAAATCAGATTGGTTCAATTTGATTTAATTTTTTGTAAAAATTGATTTGATTCGATTTTTATAAATACTTAAATTTTAATTTTATATTTATTCGATTTAATTCGATTTTAAACCGAATCAACTGAATGATTATCTTAATTAAGTTATGCAACTGTAAATTTATTTATTTCATTTATTTATTTATTGTTATTATTGAGTTGTGTATATTTTATATTGGTAAATAAAAAATATTAAAATTTAACTACACATTTCAATTTTTAATATTTTTAATTCTACTAAAATTTAATTTTATTAATGCATATGAAGAACTTCATAAATAATAGTAATAAAAAGCTTCTGCTTTACTTGCAAAAGGGGGCTATTTGAATTTGCTGATCACCTAATTTATAGGAAAAAGATCTACCAATACTATAGAGTTCCAAATGGATTTCAAAGTAATAAAATTTGGTTAATTTTGGGGCATTTATAAAAATTAACTTATAAACAATAATATTTATAAGTTATTTCAAGTTTATATTTATTTAATTTAAAATTAAAATAATTATGTATTTAACTAATTAAAAGGGCTAATAAGTAATTTACATATTTAATAATAATTAATTTATAAGCATATTTATTATTAAAATTAATATTAAATAATATTCAGTACAATTTTAAAATTAAATGATAGCAAAATACCAATATATTTAGTCAAATTGACTTATAAATTTTGTATTTATAATCATAAAAACGAAAGTTGATTTTATTATATATTAACTTGACTTGTAATTTAAAAAATATTACAAATAAATTGATCATGCCTATTTTTTTTTTACATAGTAAGGAGGGTATTAAACTCTTAAGCAAAGCCACGAGACCATATAACTCCAACAGTATCAGCTTGCAAGTAGTACCGAGACTACATAGAAGGCGTTTCCAAAATTTGCATTCCAAGAGGACCTCCAACTGACGATTTCGCTAAGCAATCCGCCACAGAGTTAGCCTCGCGAAAGATGTGTTTGAAATAAACTTTCCATCATAATCCACCAAAGTCGTAATCTCAGAAATTAGATTCCTAACCCGGCCCGCTCCATCTAAACTTTTCTCAATTAATTGCATGGCCACCTGTGAATCAGTTTGAACCTGCACAAATTTCCATCATCTATCCCACGTTGTTCGAAGGCCCAAAAGAATGCCCAAAAACTCAGTTTCAATTGCTGTACAAGTACCCAAGGCAGATTGATAGCCAAGAATCCAATCACCATTACTATCTCTAAAAACCCCAGCACAACCCGCAGGTCCTGGACAACCCTTAACTGCACCATCTGTATTTATAGCAATCCATCACATAGCAGGAGGGGACCAAGAACTAAAGGTGGTGGACAATCTAGAAATAGTATGGCCCACTCCTGAAGCATGTTTCCAAGCTTCAAGTATTCTCAAGAGCCTGCTGTAAAATAAAATGCTTGGACATAGGCGGGTTCTGCGCAGGACTCTCAAAGATCACCTTATTTCTTCTTTTTCATAAGTACCAAATTTCCAAAGGAAAAATAATGTTCCATTGTTGTCCATCAATTTGGGTGTAATTAGACTTTAAATTAGCAAAAATCCATTCAGTAGAGTCGACAACAGTGAAAAAATGGGGATAGAAAATAAAGTTTTAAATTTTATTATTACAAGTTTTAATTTGATGTACGGTCTGCATAAATGATCTCATGTGAAAGAAAGAGGAAGAGGAAAGACATGGGAGTTTTTTTCCAACACGGCCATGGGATTACCATTTTTTGAGATATTTGTGTTTCTGCTATGTTATAATGAAAACTCTAGCCTGCATGTAGGATCTACCAAATTGTATGGTAGATCTAAAATAGAAATGAAATAGCTTAACTAATTTTGTTAGCACTAGATGGTGTTGTACTATATTTTAAATTGTGAAGCACCATCATTGTCTTATGAAGAATCTTTCTTAAAATGTTCCCAAGGGCTCCATTCAAAATAACTTTTATCAAATTTTCTATATTTCCATCATCATATCTACTATAAGTGGCATATTAAGGTCGATGTCTTTTCTTTTATTTAAATTTAAAATTATATATTAATAATCAACTGAATTAAATTAATATAAAAATTTTAATTTAATTTTATATTTTATTTGATTCAATTTAGTCTTAACTTTAAAAAAATAAATCAATTATTTTAATTTTATTTGATTTTAATCAGATAAAATAAAAAAAATTAAAAAATTCGAACCAATCACTTACCATATTTTTTTAATAATATAAAAAAATTATATTATAAAAGAAATTGAAATACTTTAATTAATTTATAAAATATTTAAAATAAAATTTTAAAAAATAAAAAAATTCATTAAAAATTCAAGAATTGAATAAAATAAAATCAATTCAATTTAAATTAAATTTTCGTTTAATTTAATTCAATTTTTATAAATATTTAAATTTAAATTTTCAATTTATTAATTTGATATAAATTTAAACTAAACCCACGAAATAATCACCATAATTTTATTCATTCATACTTTTTTAAAATAAATATTTTAATTTTAATCAACCATGTCCTTTTTTAACTATATTAATTATTTCACTCTTTAATAATTAAAGAATTATAAAAATTATTTTAAAATTAAATTTCACATATTTTAATGTTTATTAGTAAATTCTAAAATAATAAAATAGTATTTTTTAATTTAATTTTAATAATATATAAAATTTTCTGTAATTCTTGAAATTAATGTAGATGATTTTCACTATTATTGAATATAAAATATTGAGCATAAATTTTTAACATATTACTTTGTTGATATTTATGAAATATTATAAAATTAAAATTTATGAAATTTTAAATTTTAAATTTGTAGATGATTTTTAAATTAATTTATGATGATATATTTAAAATTTATTTTTAAATATATTTATGAAATAATGCATGGTCCTATTTTTTTTCAATTTGAAAAATTTTAAATAAGAGAATTAATAGAAAATAAATAAAATTTTTTTTATAAAATTCCTAATTTTAAATGAGGAATAAAAATTTACCTAGTGAAAAAGGAAATAAATTTATCCATTGCTACCAAAAAGTGGAGAACCAAAAACTGAAAAGGAAACAGACGCAATATCATTTCTAAGCAAGTGGGAAGGGCTTGTACTACCGCGTGAGAGAACTAGACCTTCTTAAGCTGCAACATGTGATCTCTTTTCGGTCAAGGAAAGCTTCAGAATCATTTCAAAATAACTAATTAGGTAGTAGTAACATCAATTAATTATAAAATGTAAATATAAAATTTAATTAATTTTAAAAATAAATTATTAAATATTTAATAAAAATAAAGCTAATGAAAAATATTATTGCTAATAGTTAAATTTTATAAATAATACTAGATTTTTTTAACGTTATTATTGTTAAAACAATAAAATAAAATAATAAAACATGAGTCGTATTGGATACTGTTTTTAAATATTTATTTTGTAATCTCCAGGATTAAATAAATTTTTCTAAAATTTAATTTTCAGGATCAGGATAACAAGAATTTATTTTTAATTTATAATCTAATAAAAAATATAAAAAAATAAAATAAAATAGAAAAATGGGATTGCATTTCTTTATAAAAATAGAGGTTATTTATAGTGGAAAAAATGGTTGTTGTAAATGTTTATAAAAATCTAAAGCTAATATAATAAAATCATGATAGTCAGATTTAATATTAGATTTAAATATCAAATATACAACAGCAAAAAAATCTCATAAATAAAATTTTCAACGATCATAAAATCATTGATGACTATAAACGACTACACAATCTTTTGAAATTTAAACTAATTTTACAACAATTCCCCACATATTTTAAAAGATTTTCATTACTCGATTTAGAAATTTAGTGTATATGTTTCAAATCTGTTGTCTTTTGGACTATGAACCAGGCTTAAATTAATAAGACTTAATATACAGAGTATTCGGTGAAACTTTTATTTTTATGAACCAAAAACCCTTTTTTTTGTATGCTAATATTCCATCAATCTCATAATACTCCATAAATCTTGTTTTGCGCTAATAAGCCATTCGCGCGCCTGGTAGTTCATAAGTGCTCTAGAAATTATGCCACAATCTCATAGAAGCGGCCCCTACTCCACACTTATATAGGTGATATCATCAAGTGTATACTACAATTTATACACCACCCATACGGGATATGAATATCATTAAGACCTTTCATTTCATTCTCTCATTAATGCAGTATAGCACTTCTCACACAGGAACAACAACAAATAGTGCTAGCAGAATTAACAAGTGACTTGTTATTATCCATATGAACTTTTTTCATGGGATCTCCGATCACAAAGGTTGGGTTTCTATCACTGTTAATTTCAAATTGGCTTAAGTCTCATTCCCCTCGATGTTTTATTTATTAGTTTTCTCCCTAAAGGTTTAGTCAGAGGATCGACCAAATTCACTTCTGACTTCACATAATCAATGGAAATAGTTCTATCTTTCAGCAGCTACTTAATAACATTATGTCTCAGATGAATATGTATATTCTTACCATTGAAAGTTTTATTCTTTGCAATGGTCATTGCCGCTTAGCAATCATAACACATTTGTAACGCCCCGGAAATCCGGACCGCTACCGGCGCTAGGATCCAGATCGGCATAAGGCCGCCGGGACCCGTAGCAAGCCTAACATGTACCTGTAAACCTGTGTAATCCCATACATGATCAACATTATACATAAAGATTTAAAACTTTTCTTGCATACATACTATTATGCACCAACTCCACCTGAGCATGCTCTGAACATTTACATAAATAAAGTCCCTCTGTGGGATCTCAACAAGCCTCGAAGGGCTATACAACATATGGAGAGTTGGTTTACTTAAACATCATAACATAAAGATCATGTAAAGATACAAATGGGATTATCAACATACTATGATCAAACACAGCTCTATCCTCAATAACATTAATACATAAAAAGACTAATCAACTATACATCATTTTACAAATTTGTCATGTCCACAATCTATCTATTACAAACATGTGACTTTTCTCTTCATAGCCTTCTCTATCTATCCCGTACCTGCAAATCTGAGGGTTAGGGGAGAGGGGTGAGCTAGATGCCCAGTGAGTAGAACTCTAAAAAGAATATTTTAAAACATGTTATCATGGAATGCATCACTGCACAAACATTTCACATCATGGACGGACTGACCCAAAAATCCCTCAGCTCCATGCCCGGCCCTATTATGGGCACCACAGGACTTCGTATTGCCCGGCCCTTTTATGGGCACCACAGGACTTCGTAGATCGGAGCTATTGCCCGGCCCTATTATGGGCACCACAGGACTTCGTACAAAGGGCTAGTGAGTCGTGCAATGTCCATCCCCCATCAACAACAAATAATAATGCAATGCAACATAATTCGTGATTCTAATGCAAACAACCTATAATATAATCATGATGCATGAAGCATGATAAAAACATTTAATTTCTTAATTTAAAAGGTTAAGTATAGTCCCACTCACCTCTGGCTGACTCTGACAACTCTGTAGCAGCTGGCTCACTGCTGGGGTCCTTGGTTCCTCGGGTCCGAACCTACACAGGTGGACTCCAATGAGGGACCAAACATATATAAACATGACTCTAATATATCCCCCAAAAACCCCCTAAAACATCATGAAAACATCACAGAAAATATGCATGAAATAGCTGAACAGGGCACTTTCGGCGGCACCTTCGGCGGCCGAAAGTCCTGGACAGAGACGAAACTCAGCTAGGTTCGGCGGCACCTTCGGCGGCCGAAAGTGCCAGACAGAGACGAAAGTCTCTTTTCGGGGGCAACTTCGGCAGCCGAAAGGCCTGCCTCCCCAGCCATGTTCGGCGGCCGAAAGTACCTTCGGCTGCCGAACCTGGTTTCTGCCAAAGGGCAGAAACTTGGCTCCCTTTGCCCATTTCGCCTCCAAACCTACCAATCATGCATATTTTTCAACCCAAAGCATGCATACAAGTTCCTAGGGGCCTCAAACAAGTATATGCCCCATCTACAACACTCCACAAACACACAATCAAGCTACATTGTTCATCAAACATCAAAAACCTAACATTTACTCAAACATGCATATATCCCTAAACATGCCATTCTACCCCATGAATCTTGCATAAAACTTGTTTAAAACATAAAAAGACTTCAAGATCGACCCTTACCTCTTGAAGATCGAGAGTAGAGGCGATCTGACTTGGAGTTGGGAGAAATTTAGCTCCTTGGGTCTCCAAGCTCAAAACTTGCTCAAAACTCACAAATCTTCAAAACAAAAGTTATAAACTTGTGAAAACCATGAAAAATCTAAGGAAAACATTCAAGATTGAGGGAGGAGCGGCGGAGACTCACCTTGGTCGACGAAGGGGGAAAAAAGCTCGCCCGTGCGGACCAAGGGGACCCTTTTATAGTGGCTGGCCAGACCACGTTCGGGGGCCGAATGTGCCTCCGTATCCATGCAATGTTCGGCGGCCGAACATTAGGTTCGGCGGCCGAACCTGCATTTCCCTCACTCATACTTTCGGGGGCCTAACGTGCCTCCGCATGCATGCACGTTCGGCGGCCGAACCTGACTTTCGGCGGCCGAACCTGGGTTTTTCCTTAGAGAATTTTCATGCAAAAACTCATTTAAAAACATACTTAAAAACATTAATATACATGAAAACATTTTATAAAGCATGATTTTACCCTTCTAGAGGCTTCCGACATCCGAGATTCCACCGGACGGTAGGAATTCCGATACCGGAGTTTAGCCGGGTATTACAACATTGATATAGATGGTGTTGGTTTTATTCCTAATGGAATATTTGATAAAAAGTTTCTTAGCCACTCAGATTCAGTTCTAGCTAATTCCAGAGCAATAAACTCTGACTCCATAGTGAATTTAGCAATGATATTTTATTTGGTTGATTTCCTAGAGTAAATACATAACCACTAGTGGATTTTATCTCATCTAAATATGAAATCTAGTTAGCATCACTGTATCCTTCTAATACAGCGAGAAATCCACTATATAAGATACCATAGTTCATGGTACCTCTCAAATATTTCATTAGTCTAATTAATGCAGCTCAATGTTCATTATTGGAATTATGTGTATACCTACTCAATTTACATACAGAATAAACTATATTAGGTCATGAAAAATTCATTAAATGCAATAGATTCCCAATAATCTGTGCATATTTAAATTGAGCAACAGAGTCACCTCTATTTTTCTTTAATTGACAGTTAGGATCATAAGGGGTACTTACCGGTTTGACATTAAAATGTCCAAACTTCCTTAGAAACTTCTCAACATAATGCTCTTGTAATAGTATTAGACTATCATTCTTCTTTATGATTCTAACTCCCAAAATCACATTTGTCTCTCCCATAGCTTTTTGACTGTGCGGTTGTCAAAGCCAGTAAAAAATAATCTTTTTGGTTATCCACAATTTTACAACTGTAGATAGTGGCAAAATGATCGAATCCACAGAGAATTGATACTCACCTATTTTCCTTATCAAGGCCAAGTAATTAAACCGAAAATAAAATAAAAAGGGGGGAGGGTTTTGGGATTGATGAACTAAACTAGAATTAAAAGCAATAAAGTAAAGCAAATAATAAAGTAAAGAAATTCAATAATGAGAAAGGCCTAGTTGAAGCTTTGGATCCACTTCAGTTGTTGGGATTGATCATTAACACTTAGGTTCTTTTATTTGACTCAATAAATTAGTTATGGGGTGGAAGACGCTTCTCACCACCATATCCCTCTTTAAGCATAGATTAACTAGGGAACGTCCTCTAATTAATCACTAATCAACAAGTTGTCAAGGAACGTCCTTGGGGCTTTTAGCATCTTACAACTGTCAATTGCATTAAGAGATAGAGAGACCTAATTCTAGCTACCCAAACGTATGGTGACCTTGCTAGATTATGCAATCTCCTTAGTTTTTACGCCAAGTGTTCTTGTGTTTGAATAATTCAAGCAATTACAGACTTAAACTACTCAAACTAACAAATTACTATTTTGCAATCAAGAATCAATGGATCCTATTGATCTAAATAATAAAGCAATAATAGAATTAAGCATGAAATTGCATAAATATTGATAAATAAAAGATAAACATCATATGTTCAAATCTCCTAATCCATAAACAAACTGAAGTTTCATCTGATTTTCAACTAGAAAAAGAGGTTTCAGCCACTCATGGCTGAAACTAACATAAAAATAAAAGAAAGAAAGCAAGAAAAAGGAGAAGGAGGGCCAGCCAGGCGGCTTGTGTGGTGTGCGGCTACTGGAGTGAATCCCCCCAAGATTCAAACTCGTTTGTTGCTAGTTTGATCCTCTTTTTATAGCTGAATAGGTTTCCCTAAATTTCTTGATTTGGATGGAGTTCTTTTCCTATTTAGAGTTGGATTTTCTTGAAGGCAATTGAATCTTTTTGAGATTTGGCTTCCTAAATAGGTGGGATAGAGTGCTGAGTTGTCTTCACATGTTTTGGGAGGGAAAGACTTCTTCGAAAGTTTGAAATTTGAATTTTCCGCGTCCCTGCTTCAGCTTTGTTTGGGCAAACGGTCTTGGGCAAACCATGCTTGATCTCATTTGTTCTCTTTTGGGCAGTTTTAAGGCCATTTTTACCAAGCTACCCTTTTACACCATTTTCTGCAAAATAAGATCAAAACCACAAAATTAGGTAGAAAATGTATAAATTAACATTAACAACATGAAAAATGGGTCTAAATTTAGCTTGATCACTTTCATATCAAATTTAGAGGTAAGGAAAGCTTTTGATTTACAAACTATATCGTAAGTTGTACAAAAAATAAGCATATCATCCACATACAAACAAATAATCACAGATTCATCATTTATACATTTTGTATATACACACTTATCAACTTCAATAGAGGAAAAACCATCATTCTACAAAACTTGGTCAAATTTCTCATACCACTGTTTGGGGGCTTGTTTTAAACTATATAATGATTTAAGAAGTTTGCAAACTTTATTTGCTTGATAAAAAACAATACAATCACCAGGTTGTGCCATATAAATTTCTCCTTCCAAGTCTCCATTTAAAAAGGTTATTTTAATATCCATTTGATGAATAACAAGTTTACGTATAGAAACTAAAGCAATTAATACTTTAATAGAAGAAATTCTAGCTACAGGAGCAAAGGAATCAAAATAATCTATATTTTATTTTTGAGAAAAACCTTTTGCTAATAGCCTTACTTTATACTTTTCAATTAAACCATCTGGATTATAATTTCTTTTTTAAAATCCATTTACAACTAATAGGTTTAGCTCCTGGAGGCAAGTCTACTAATGTTCAGGTACTGTTTTGAGTAATAGAATCAATTTCAGCTTTAATTGCTTCTTTCCAAAAAAGAGTTTCAGAAGATTTAATTGTTTCAGAAAAAGTTAAAGGTTCATTTTCAACAAGATAAGTATAAAAGTCATTTCCAAAAAAAATCTCTTTCTTTGTCTTTTACTTCTTCTTAAATCTTCATTATTATTTCCAAAATCATTTTCATAAATATCTTAATTATGTGCATGAGAAATTTTCTCAACTTTTAAAGAAAAAATATATTCAGAAAACTCAACATTTTTTTGTTTCAATTATAGTGTTACAATCAAGCACATCACTTTTCAAAACAAAAAATCTATATACAGCACTATGTTTAGCATAATTTATAAACATGCAATCAAAAGTTTTTGAACTTATTTTTCGTTTCTTAGGATCAGGAATAATTACTTTAGTAAGACACCCTCACACTTTTAAATATTTTAAGTTAGGTGTATAACATTTTCAAAGTTTATAGGCTATTTTATCAGTTTTTTTATATGGTATCTTATTTTGTAGATGACAAGCAGATAACAAAACTTTCTCTCAAAGGTTATTAGGTGAGAATGAACTTATTAATAGAGTATTCATCATTTTTTTTAATGTTCTATTTTTTCTTTCCGCTACTCCATTGGATTCAAGTGAATAAGGTGAAGTAAATTCATGAACTATTCCTTTTTTTTTTTCACAAAAGTCATTAAATAAGATATATTCTTCACCTCTATCTGATCTAATCCTTTTTATTTTCCCATTTAATTGATTTTCTACTTCAACTTTATATAATTAAAACATATCAAATGCTTCATCTCTATTTCTAAGCAAATATACTTTAGTATATCTAGAATAGTTATCAATAAAAGTTATATAATATTTTTTACCACCTCTAGTCATAGTTTATTTTAAATCCTCCAAATCTGTGTGTATTAAATTAAATAATTCAGATTCTCTATGTGCAGTTGTAAATGATTTTTTGGTTGACTTAGATTCTACAAAAATCTCATATTTATTTAAACGTAGATATTATACTAAAATATTACATTTTTTTGATATAAGAAGTACTAACATGTCTTAGTCTAATCTAGCATGCTATAAATCAAAAGAATCAAGCAAGTAAGCAGAAGAAAATACATTTTTATTTGTTATTAGAGAAATATTGAGAACAAATAGTCCCTGATTACAATAACCTTTTCCAAAAATATTGTCATTTTTAGTCGGTACAATTTTGTCTGAATCAAAAGACACCTTAATCCCAGTCCTTTTCAATAGAGCTACAAAAATTAAATTAGCTCTTATATTAGGTACATGAAGTACTTCATTAAGTGCCAAGGTCTTACCAGATGTGAGTTTGAGAAGAACTTTCCCTTTACCAAGGACACTTGCAGTCCTAGAACCACCTAAATATACATGTTCTTCTCCTTCCCCCACTGTAGTGTAGGAGGTAAATGCATTTTTGTTTATACAAATATGTTTAGTAGCACCAGAGTCTACTACCCATTCTTGCACATTAGCTACAAGAAAAGTTTGAGAAATAACCGTAGCAATAGTGTCATATTCTTCAACTAAATTCACTTTTAGTTTAGGAGGATTGTCATTTATCACTCTTTTCCTGCACTAAAGTGCATAATGACCTGACTTACCACATACAAATCAATGTCCTTTCTTTTTAAAGATGGGATTATTAAACTTAGGTTTGTAATCAGGTTTATTATTTTCGTACCTATTATTTGATTTGTGCACTTTTTCTGGTACAAGATTTGCTCTTGTAGCCAATCTTTATCTTTTGCAGCTTTAAGTTTGCTCCTATTTGTATCTTTAATCTTCGAGATGTCAGGAAAATATTTGGCGTATGGAACAGCAAGCAGAAGAGACTCACCATTTGCAGCAGTAGGAAGCGTGACAGTAGGAAGCGTGACAGTAGGAAGCACAGCAGAAGCAAAGGCAATGATAATTTCATTGGAAGCAGACAGTGCAGAAGTAGAGGCAGTGACAACGTTTGGTTCCATTTGTTTAAAGTTTGCTAAATCCTTAAGATTGTTGAAAAAAATAGGATAAAATAATAAAAATTGAGTCGTGTTGGACACTGTTCTTAAGGATTTATTTTGTAATCCCCTAGGATTTATTTTGTAATCCCCTAGGATTAAATATGTCCTTCTAGAATTTAATTTTCAGGATTAGGACAACAAGGATTTATCTTTAATTTATAACCCAGAAGAAAACATAGAGAAGAAAGAATAAAGTAGAAAAATGAGATTGCATTTCTTTGTAAAAATGGAGGCTATTTATAGTGAAAAAAATGTGGGTTGTAAACAGTTATAAAAAATTTGAGATAATATAATAAAATCATAACGGTCAGATTTAATATTAGATTCAAATATCAAACTTGCAACAGCAAAAAAATCTCATAAATAAAATTTTCAACGACCATAAAATCGTTAACTAGCATAAAATTTTCAACGACCACATAATCTTTTGAAATCTAAACTAATTTTACAACAATTATTTAGCTACACAAGTAATTTAATATAAATATTTTTTTATTTCAATATTAATTAAAATTATTATTTTCAATTAAAATTTTATCAATAATTTAAATAAGAAAAATTACACTTTCAATATTAATCATTGGATATTTTAAATACATGTATTATTAAATTCCTTTCATTAACATTATAAAAAAATATTTTATATTTTTATTTCTGACATATTTATGTTAATAGTTTTTTTTTTAATAATGCAACAAAGATAAAATTACAGCAAATACAATATAAGAGTCCATATAAAAGTGAAATTCCCACTTTAAAATTAAAAATAAATATTTCATAAATAGGCTTTATAAGACCGTGATAATTAAGAAATTAACTCCTATAAAATAGGAAGTACTAGACCACTAATATAGAAGTACTAAACCACTAATATAGAAGGAATGGTTAAACATAGAAGAAAATCACTAAGCACTAAATACAATATCTGCAAAAAATGAAAATTAATTAGTTACTGCTAACACAATCCCTTAAATTGAAATCTGCAGAATTCAATTTAAGAAATTAATTTAACTATTCAATTTGAGCTAGCCGACCAATATTCATTGAAAAACAAACTCCAAGCATTTTATGAAACTTAATAAACACAGCCTGTTTGAGAGGTTTTATCATGATATTAGCAACTTGTTCTTAACTTTTGCAAAACTTTAAGTCAATTGTTCCATTGTTGCAAAGCTCATGCAAAAAATGGAATCTAACATCAATTTGCTTGCCTTTTCCATGTAAAACTGAAATTTTTAGATAGTTTGATTGTTGAAATATTATCACAAAATATTATTGTAGAACCTTGAAATTGAACATGGAGTGTTTCTAGCAATCTCCTCAACCAAATAGCTTGACATTAACATGTTGTTGTTGTAATAAATTTTGCTTTTTGTGCTCGACAATGTGACAATCTATTTTTTTATGACCAGATACAACACTAAAACCCAAAAAAAATATAAATCCAGAAGTGCTTTTCCTATCTTTCCAATCACCTGCAAAATCACTATCAGTAAAACCAATCAATTTTCCTTTTGTTCTAGCTACATAAAAGATTCCATAATCAATAGTGCCTTTTAAATAACGAGAAATCCTTTTTTGCAGCAAAGAGATGATTCTCGGTTGGACTCTCCATAAATCGACTAACCAAACTAACACCATACATGATATCAGGTTTGGTTAAAGTTAAATACATTAAACTCCCCACAATTTTCTTGTACAAAGTGGCATCTATCCTCATCCCTCCTTTATCTTTCAAAAATTTCAAACCAAATTCTATTAGAGTGCAAATTGAATTGCACTCCGACGTCATGTTTTTTTCAATAGATCTCATCTTCTCATTTATGGCATGTTGCCATTTTGGATCTTGGGCAGCTTGGTGGAATGTGAGAGGATCATAGTCTACAAATAAAGCAAAATAAACAGCTGGATCATCATCAGTTAAATAATCTCCACTTACATAGTCTATCAACTAAGTTGGTTTCCTTCTAGAACGAGGCTGAGCTCTTTCAATAGGCTGGATTTCTGGTGAACTTTCACCAGTAATTTGATGTTGCAAGTCATATTCTAGATTTTGATTCTCTATTTCTTCAAATGAAGAATCCATTTTGGTTTTAGTATTTCCGTTACGGCCACTTGAATTTCAGTGGATTAAGAACTCTCCAACAGAAGAATATGGTGAATGGTCTTCCTCAAATTACTATCCCATCTAAGGTTTGTGAAGAGTGTGTTGTTAGCAAACAATATTGCTCTTAATTTCTATAAGAAGAATCATGGAGACCGAAAGATGTTTTAGAGATGGTCTATTTCTACATATACGGTCCAATCAATCCAACTTCCAATGGGGGTAAGAAATATTTAATCACTTTCATTGACGATTTTTCTTAGAAGACTTGGATTTACTTTTTGCAGGCTAAATCAGAAGCTTTTTGTGCATTTAAGAGCTTCAAAGTACATGTTGAAAATTTGTTAGGGAAGGCAATCAAAATTTTGCATACTGATTGTGGTGGAGAATATTATTCAAAGGAATTTCAAGCATTTTGTGATGAAAAAGGCATTAAAAGAAAACTCACAGTTGCCTATTTACCACAACAAAATGGCATATCGGAAAGGAAAAACAGAATAATCCTTAATATAGTAAGAAGCTTGCTGGCTAAAGACAATGTTTCGAAGAATTTTTAGTTTGAGGCAGTCAATTGGAGTATCCATGTACTAAATAGAAGTCCAACATTTTCAGTATAGAATATGATCCTGGAGGAAGCATGGAGCGAACGAAAACCAACTGTTGATAATTTTTAAATTTTCGGTTGCATCACATATGCACATGTATCTGATGAGAAAAAGAAAAAATTAGATGATAAGGGTGAAAAATGTGTCTTTCTTGGCTTAAGTGAAGTCTCTAAAGCTTACAAGTTGTTTAATCCAATCACTAAAAAGATTATGATCAACAGGAACGTGATTTTTGATGAAGAAAACATATAGAATTGGGTTAAAAATGAGTCACAGCAGCAACCTATATAAAAATCATCAATGAAAGTGAATAAATATTTCTTATCCCCATTGAAAGTTAGATTGATTGGACTGCATATATCAAAATGGACCAGCTTTAAAATATCTTTCACTCTCCATAATTTTCCTTGTCTTGTGAAAATTGAGAGCGATGTTGTTTGCTAATAACACACTCTTCACAATTTTTAGATGGAATAGTAATTTGAGGAAGACCATTCACCATATTCTTTTGTTGGAGAGCTCTTAATCCACCAAAATTCAAGTGGCCGTAACGGAAATGCCAAAGCTAAGATGGGTTCTTCATTCAACCATCAAACAAGTTTGGGCAACTTGAATTTGAAATGGGAATAACCTGTTTGAGCTCATTTGAATAATTGCAATAGCTCATCTTGAAAGATCATAAATTTCATAAGCTCCCTTTTAAATGGTTATCACATAGCCATTCTCTTGCAATTGACGAGCACTAAGTAAATTACTTTTCAAATCAGGAACATAAAACATGCTAGAAATAGTCTTCACAAAACCATTTTTAGTTTTAATATTAATATCACCTTTTCCCATTACATTCACTTTAGAACTATTACTAAAACTCACAGTCGAATGAAAAGTTTTATCTAAATAGGAAAGAAGAGACTTATTACCACACATATGATTGCTACATCCTGTATCAGTGTACTAAACTCCAGAGTCATCTGTCTCATTGGTTTGAACAGTCATTAACAGAATTTATGTTTCATGATTTTCCACAAAGTTTGACTTCTCCCTATTCTCTCTGTCATTTGACATTTTGATACGACATTCGAAACGAAAGTGATCAAATTTATGGCATCTGTAGCATTCAATTTTGGATTTGTCAAAGTGCTGAAACCGTCCTTTTCCTTTGTGTGATTGATCATCATCAGTTTTGAAATTTGTGTTCCCATTTTTGTTGCCACGATCTCCCCTTCCTCTTCCTCTTCCTCTAGAGCTTGAGGAATGATCAAAGGTAGATGCTTTCAAAGCTTGCTCTTCTGTCGTTGAACTTCGATTCATTTTCTGTTCATGCACTAATAATGAGCTCCGCAGTTCATCAAGGGAAAGTATATTTATATCATTGGATTCTTTAATGGAGCAAACAACATAATCAAATTTTAGTGTCAAAGATCGTAGGATCTTCCCCACAATGGTGACATCTTCCATCCCCTTACCATAAAATCGCGTTTTATTACTTATCTCCATGGTTCTCATGAAATAGATTGTGATAGATTCACCATCCTTCATTTGTAGAGTCTCAAAATCTCGTCTCAAGGCTTGAAGCTGTGCATGCTTTACTCTTGTAGAGCCTTGATATTTCTTTTTTATGGAGTCCCAAATTTGTTTGGAAGTATCTTTACACAAAATGGTCTCCAAGATCGAATGATCGATTGCCTGAAATAAATAATTTTTTGCCTTGAGATCCTTCAACTTCAATCCTTCAATTTCTGCTTTCTACCCCTCAATCGCTGTTACACCACTTGCTGGTGCCGACACCCCAGCTGAAACAAGTTGTCAATACTCTTTCGATATGAGAAAATTTTTCATCAATATGCTCTAGTGATCATAATGACCATCAAAGTGAGGTATCACTGGTTGCACAAAATTGTTAGATGTTATTGACAATATTTGAAAAATACACGAAAAAGCTACAATTTAACCTTGGCTCTGATACCACTGTTAATAGCGTTTTTGAACAATCCAACAAAGATAAAATTACAGCAAGTGTAATATAAAAAGAGACCAAATTAGGGATGTCAAGCGGGCGGGTTTTCACGGGTACCCGATCCGCCCAAATCCTATTAGAACGGATTTGAATTTTTATAAAACGGATTTGGGCGGGTTCGGGTTTGAAAAATTTTACCTGTCTCGGATTTGGGTAGGATTCGGAATTAAGTGATCGGATACCCATTACCCGAACCCGATTACCTATATTAACAAACTAACCCTAATTCCTCATTCCATTTTCCATTTTACTGATTCCATTTTTCATTTTACCTCTCTCTCCGTCGGCACCTCTCTCCCCTGCTTCCCTTCCCTCTCTCCCCACTTCACTGACTGCCGGCACCCCAATCGGCATCGGCACCGGCGACACGTCTCCTTTCTCTCCTCGGCGACGTCTCCTTTCTCTCCTCGGTGACGTCTCCTTTCTCTCCAGTCAGCGATATCTCCTCTCTCCGGTCAGTGACATCTCCCACAGTCCCACTTTCCACGGGTCCCTCTCTCCCCACTTCACTGACTGTCGGCACCCCAATCGACATCGGCACGTCTCCTTTCTCTCCCCGGCGACGTCTCCTTTCTCTCCAGTCAGCGATATCTCCTCTCTCCGGTCGGTGACATCTCCCACAGTCCCACTTTCCACGGGTAACCACATCTCCCACACATCTGACATCTCCTACAGTATTCTCAAAAAGAAAAAGAAAAGAAAAAAAGAGTGGGTCTTATTATTTTCTACCCGGCTCCCCTGTGTCCGTCCTCTGATCCGTCGTCTCTTCTTTGCCTCCTTTCCTCCAGTAACCACATGAACATTGAAAATAATAATAATAATAAGGGAAAATTACTTTGTAGTCCCTCAGGTTTAACGTAATTAACACTTCTGTCCCTCTATTTTGGCGACCCAACACTTAAGTCCCTCACTTTCTCTTCCGTCCAATTTCGCAGTCCTTCCGTTCAAAATAGCCGTTTGGGACACGTGAATTGACAAAATTAACCCTCTTCTTCTTCTTCTTCTTCTTCTTCTTCTTCTTCTTCTTCTTCTTCTTCTTCTTCTTCTTCTTCTTCCTACCCAGCAACTTCTTCTTCTTCTTCTTCTTCTTCTTCTTCTTCTTCTTTCTTCTTCTTCTTCTTCTTCTTCTTCTTCTTTCTTCTTCTTCTTCCTCCTACCCAGCAACTTTTTCTTCTTTTTCTTCTTCTTCCTACCCAGCAAATCTTTCTTCTTCTTCTTCTTCTTCTTTTTCTTCTTCTTCTTCTTCTTCTTCTTCTTCCTACCCAGCAACTTTTTCTTCTTCTTCCTACCCAGCAACTTCTTCTTCTTCTTCTTCTTCTTCTTCTTCTTCTTCTTCTTCTTCTTCTTCTTCTTCTTCTTCTTCTTCTTCTTCTTCTTCTTCTGCAACGGGAGAAAGCATGAAAGAGAAAAAAAAAAAAAAGGAATTTCACATTAAGAGAAGGGTATTTCTGGAAAAAATTATCACCTCTCACTTTTGACTCTTTGACCAAACGGTTTAAATGAACGGAAGGACTGCGAAATTGGACGGAAGAGAAAGTGAGGGACTTAAGTGTTGGGTCGCCAAAATAGAGGGACAGAAGTGTTAATTACGTTAAACCTGAGGGACTAAGAAGTAATTTTCCCTAATAATAATAAGCATTCATATTTTTTTTTTATATTCGGGTTGTTTTTCTTTTTCTTTCTTTCTTTTTTTTTTTCTTAATTTTTAGTATGAATTGCTATATTTTTCATTACTTTGGATTTTCAAATTTCTCTTGAATGTCAGTTGTGGGTTTTGGATATTGCTGACAACAGTTTTTGCTTCATTCTTTTTTAATATGTATAATGATGGTTGTGGAATTAAATTCATGTGGTGCATAAGAAAAGGAAGATGAGTATCCAGATCTTTAAATTTTTTATCGTTGAATTGAATTAAAAAAAAATCGGGTTCGGTCGGGTTCGGGTATTATGCGGGTATTGTTAAACGGATTTGGAACGGGTACGGGTAATAAAATTAAAATACTAAACGGATTTGGGACGGGTTCGGAAATTTTATATATAATCGGATTCGAATTTGGGTACCCTCAATTTCACGGGTACCCTACCCGTTTACATCCCTAGACCAAATAGAAGTGAAATCCCTGCTCTAAAATTGAAAATAAATAGCTTATAAATAGGCTTTAGATTGCAGTAACTAACCAAAAAAACAACTCCTATAAAATAGGAAGCACCAAATCAATAACATAAAAATACTAAACCACTATCTTTTCAAAAATAAAAGTACTAAACCACTAATATAGAAAGAATGGTTAAATATAGGAGAAAATCACCAAGTACTACTGAATACAAGATCTGCACA
Organism: Manihot esculenta; assembly: GCF_001659605.2. Taxonomy (NCBI): domain Eukaryota; kingdom Viridiplantae; phylum Streptophyta; class Magnoliopsida; order Malpighiales; family Euphorbiaceae; genus Manihot; species Manihot esculenta. Next base: position 10,139,535 of record NC_035169.2, on the reverse strand, counting down.
AAACGGAAATTAATTAGTTACTGCTAACAATTTAAACCATTTCATTAATAATAAATTTTTATTAATTAGAGAAAAATAAATTAAATTCTTAAAATTAAATATTCATTTAAGTTCAATTTATATTAATTAATTTAATAGAATTAAAAATGATAATGAAATGAATAATAAGAAATATAAAATAGTAATTAAATTATTGATAATTTTATTGAATTAGAATTTTATTATGATGAAATTATTTTATTTATAATGAATTTAATTTTTAAAACACAAAAATAAGAGTGATAAAAAAATAAAAGAGTACAGAAGAGAATATCTAAAATAATTATATATTTTTTTTCTGATAACTTGAAAACCCACTACCCTAGGTTCAAGTAATTTCTTCTAAATAAATTTAAAATTGAATAATTTTATTTTTTTAAAAAATAAAAATTGAATAACTTTATTAAAACAACCTAAAATTGACCGATTAAAATAAACAATAAATTTATATTTGAGGACCATGGATAAAAATTGGGTAAGTGATAGAGTTTCCCCTTACGGATATTTTTCACGTGCGTAAACAGAAGTTCTGAATTATGGAAACCATGTCCCAGTGTGAGTACCTATCCGTTTCAAGTTTGATTCAGGTGTCTATATAAATCCCGAAAAAGCGCTAACTGACACAGCCACCAGTACGACGACGACTGATTTTTTGAAAAAAGGACGACCCCAGAGTCATTCCCACCACCAACTCCTAAAGCCTGACCGCCGACAAATTACAAAAACGCAATATTTACACTCCTAAGCTCCCCATTTCCATCAGCAGCCAGACAACACTCCTACAACGACAACCACGAAACACAGCGCCTCTCTCTCAGTCCCCGAATGGAGGCTCTCCATCTAAGGCCATCGCCGTTGCCCCTCGTGCGGCCTGAAGGCCGCTGCAAATTGACTCCATACTCCTTCCCTGGATCTCACAAGAAGTTCATTAGGCCTTTTATCAATGCTGCCCTCTCCAAACCGGCGGCGGAGGTCCCTCCATTGCCTATGTCGTCTCCTCAGCGTTCTTCTCCGACTTCCTCCTCCACAACCACTGTTTCGACTTCTTCGAAGAAGGTCTCCCCCAATTCTCTCCAGTACCCACCCGGTTATGTCGGTGCCCTACCTGATCATACAGTTCCTGACGGGACTAATGACATTATAAATGCCATGGAGTATTTGACGAATATACTGTCTTCTAAGGTTTATGACGTTGCTATTGAGTCTCCTTTGCAGTTCGCTCCTAAGCTGTCGGAGAGATTGGGGGTCAAGGTTTGGCTCAAGCGAGAGGACTTGCAGCCGGTAAAGCTTTTTCACTTTTCCACTTATTTTCCTCTCTGTCGTTTGGTTTTATTTAAATGCGATTTTTCCTTAAAGTGAGTGATAGTTAATCATTATTCTGTTGGATAAGAGCTTTTGGTTTGAGATTACAGTTATTTGTAATGTGATTCAGAAAAAAATGGAACTACGTGATGAAAGTGTGTGTTTTTGCCTGTTTCCATGTATTTAACTCACAGTGCTTGCTAGCTTCTTGAATGCATATCCTGATGTCATGTACTGTAAATATTGATGCTCTGGTTTCAGGTTTTCTCATTTAAGCTACGTGGAGCTTATAATATGATGGCGAAAATTCCAAAGGAACAGTTGGAAAGAGGGGTTATCTGCTCATCAGCTGGAAATCATGCCCAAGGTGTTGCATTATCTGCCAAGAAACTAGGCTGTAATGCGGTGATTGCTATGCCTGTAACTACTCCGGAAATCAAGGTGCATGCTTTTCGATTTTATTCCAATGAATATGATTCAGTCATGAGTTATAATTTGTTACTTGAATGATAGATTTGTTTCTTATACAGTGGAGATCAGTTGAGAGATTGGGCGCAACTGTTGTTCTAGTGGGTGATTCGTACGATGAGGCTCAGGAATATGCTAAAAAAAGGGCCAAAGAGGAGGGTAGGACATTCATCCCTCCTTTTGATCACCCGGATGTTATTGTGGGACAGGGAACAATTGGGATGGAAATTGTGCGTCAAATGCAAGCCCCAGTGCATGCAATCTTTGTGCCTGTAGGGGGTGGTGGGCTAATAGCTGGTATTGCTGCCTATGTAAAGAGGGTTAATCCTGAGGTTTGTTGGTTGTTAGACTAGAATTTTCATTTACTTTGTTACTTCTAAACTATTCAAGATGTGTTAGCAGCAGCCAACTAATAATCAACTCCCCATTTCCTATTCTTTCCAACATTGCCAAAGTTCAAAAATTTTAGTGCTTCTCATCGTATATCTATTTTAAATTTATCTTTCTTTGAACATATTTATTTTATCACTATGCTTATACACCATTTTTTATTGCTTAGGAGGTGATTGGTTTTCTTTTTTCTTTTTTATCTTATTTTTTTGAAAATCTGCTTAAGAGAATTGATGAAAATATAGGTTGGATTATTTAAATTTAGGAAAAATAAATTTTAATTTTTTAAAAAGATGAGTTTCATGTGTAATAATTAGATTATTTAAAATTAGGAAAAGAAAGTTTTAATTGTAGAAAAGCTTGCAGGTAAAGATCATTGGCGTGGAACCCTCAGATGCGAATGCAATGGCATTGTCCTTGCATCATGGTGAGAGAGTGATGTTGGACCAGGTTGGAGGGTTTGCAGATGGAGTGGCTGTTAAGGAGGTTGGTGAAGAAACTTTCCGTTTATGCAAGGAATTGATAGATGGTGTAGTTCTTGTAAGCCGTGATGCTATATGTGCATCAATAAAGGTAATGTTCCAGTCATGTTTTTGTGTGTAAATAGCGCTTTAATTCATAAGCATTAATGGGGTCCAATATATGATCACTTTGGTGTGCACTTGGCCCAGGGCTTGTTTATTTCAAAACCAGAACCAGTCAAACTTGGATTGACTAAGCTGGATTTTATCTGAATGGAATCTACGGATTCAATTCAATTTTGTGCTGAAATTACATTTTTTGAAAGATTAAAAAATGGAAAAAAAATTAACAATTGGATTTGATCAAACCAGAATCGAGCTAGAGGCCCCTGTGTTTTCGGTTCCAATGAACCTTGAACTGGAATCGCCAATTCCTATCCAGTTCAACCTGTTGGTCTTGGTCAAGTCTACTTTGGTGTCTTGGTGATTTGGAATTTTAATTGGCTACTTGACTTCCTAGCATACTTGCAAGAAACATTAGGAAAGAGAGGTACAAGTGCATTGGACAATTGGCAACAAAAAACATCATCGTCACATATTTGGTTCTGTTGTCATAATGACACTGCATAAACAACCATATGCATCTGTAAAAAAAAAATGAAATTCTCATTTATGGGAGAGCCTGCATATTTTATTCATGATAAATTAGCTTTATTTATAGTGATAGCTTACAGCAAGAGTCCTGCAAATTAGAGAGAGCTTTAAATGCTTTACTCCTTACAGTTGAGATTGATAACATTGTTTCATGTGTTGCAGGACATGTTTGAGGAGAAAAGGAGCATTCTAGAGCCAGCGGGTGCTCTTGCCCTTGCTGGAGCTGAAGCATACTGCAAATATTATGGCATTGAGGACAAAAATGTTGTGGCAATAACAAGTGGAGCAAATATGAACTTTGATAAACTGAGGGTTGTAACTGAACTTGCCAACGTTGGTAGGCAACAGGAGGCTGTTCTTGCAACTGTTATGCCAGAAGAGCCTGGAATGTTCAAACACTTCTGTAAACTTGTATGTTTACATAACTTCCGTCAACTATCTAATGGAGCTCTTGTTTTATTCTATATTGAATGTACTTGGGTTGCAGGTGGGACCTATGAATATCACGGAGTTCAAATACAGATGTACTTCTAAAAAGCAGGCGGTTGTTCTGTACAGGTTAGGCTTTTTGAATCTATCAATTTTTGCAAAAATCTAAATCCTTTTGTTGATTTAGAACAATATAATTTATTTTTTTTGTGATTCTTTATGCAACTAAAAGTTTTAATTTGTACATTTTCTTCCTGGGGGTTGCTTGTCAACCATCTTTTCCTTTTTGAGTTCCTTTGTTTGGTTATATTTAGAGAGAGAATGGAGAAGGCAGTGTGATACTAATACACTTATCATATTGAGCAATTCCTACCATTACCATTTGCTTCAAGCTCTGTTCTACTTAGTTTACAATCTATATTCTACCCAACTCTATCAAATGACACTTAATTATCCATGTGGTATGCAGTGTTGGGCTTCATACAGTTTTTGAAATTGAAGAACTGCAGCAGCAGCTGGAATCTTCTCAACTGAGAACTTACAATCTTACATCAAGTGACTTGGTCAAAGATCACTTGCGTTATTTGGTAATGATATTTTCTTAAAAGAAAATATTTCCTTCTCATCATAATGCATGGCTAGTAGCTACAAGCTGACTCTTCCAAAGGAACATGTTTTTCAGAGAAAATAGTGTTCTGGTGTCTTAACTCTGTGTAACCATCTAGTAATCAGCCTCTGACTTCACAAAAAATAATATGTGAAATAATCTCCTATTATCCCCCCTATATGCCAAATCCAAGTGTGGTAGTAATTCCAATTTAACCCAACCCCACCATAAACCCCTTTATCCTTTCACCAAAATATAATGGTAAAGCAATTAAAATTCATAGGATCCAATTTACCTCTTTCCTTTGCTTTTTGTGTGGGAGTTGCAGTGATGTGAGAGGAGGGACCCTGGATTTTTCCTTTGAAATTCATCAAATGTCACTTGTGAGAAAACCTTTTAAGTTGAATCTGCGTAAAGTCGTGCTTTAGCATATTGTTTCATTCATGCAATTCAATGCTCAGGCTACTTTGTTATGCACCTTTTACAGATGGGTGGCAGATTGAAAATTCCCAATGAGGTTCTTTGTCATTTTGTTTTCCCAGAAAGGCCTGGTGCTCTCTTGAAGTTCTTGGACGCTTTCAGTCCTCGTTGGAATATTAGTTTATTCCATTACCGTGGGCAGGTTGGTTTCCAGAGTATTCATCTTCTGTGAATGTTGACATTTCAATAGGTGAACTATGTTAATGAAATACTGCTCTTGTTAATCTATATTAAATTCATTCTTGGATTTCCTCTGCAACAGGGGGAAACTGGCGCAAACGTATTGGTTGGTATTCAGGTTCCTGAAAATGAGATGGATGAGTTCCATAGTCATGCCAACAATCTTGGATATGAATACCATCTTGTAACCGATGATGATAACTTCCAGCTTCTGATGCATTAACCAAGACACCCTGTGATTTTTCATCTGGGTTATCCTACTAGGCCTAGGCTTAATAGTCAGCAGTCGAAGCCAACTTCTTGGAGCAGAGTGTGAAAGGAAATACACTATTGCCAAGATTTCTGTAGAAGCAAGCCATTATTGCTCTGAAGTGGAGAAGGAACCTTTTTCTTTTGCTTTGTAGTTGTTGGATTTGGAGGGAGAAAAAACTAAGAAAATGAGAGAGAAATCTGCTGGAATAAGATCTGATTTTTTTACTTTTTTTTTTCCTACGTATTTTAAGCAATACAAATCTATTTATTTATAGAGTAAAATATCACATGACTTTTAACTAATTAGCTAAGACAGCAATGGAACACCTTACTTAGAAGATTAGTCTTACAAGAAACTATCACATCTACTTTTGTAGCTAGATTTCAAAATGAAATGCAAATAAAATATATGAATTAAAATCTTGGAACTTGTAGAAAATTTGGAGTTTGAAGCTAAAGTATCACTTGCTTCAACACTCCTTGATGCTTTTGCTGAAAACTCCAAATTATATTATCTTGGAGCAAATCTCTCTAATTTTCTGTTTTCTTTAGATATTTATGGAGCCTTTCCAATTTTCTGTTTTGATTTGTTGTTGGTGGAGCACTTTCCTCCGGCTCTTTGATGGAGTACTTCTCTCCAATTCTTGATTAATTTATGGTGCACTTCTTCACCATTGCTGCATTTTTCTAGTGTATTTCTCACCATTGCTTTTTTTCTTTATGGTACACTTCTCACCATCCAATCTTTTTCTTTAGAGCAATTATTCTTCTTGTTTTTATGCCACATTTGATGTATTTAATGTGCTTTCTTCTTTGAATCTACAAACTTTTTGCATATGCCCAAACATTTTACATTTGGAACATTGTAGCTTTTTTTATGTCAACAATCTTTTTCTTCATGGTTGATTTTCTTACATATGCCACATGGAGGATACTTTCTTGGTTGAAATTTATTTCCTTTGTGACTTGCTTAAAATGCATTTTCAACAGATTTTTCAGATTTAAGGTTGAATCTTTGCTGTAACGACCCGGGAACAGGACCGCTACTGGCGCTAGAGTTTAGATCGATTTAAGGTCGTCGGAGCCCATAGCAAGCCTATTATACATCCTGTTACACCTGATAAAATCTCATACATGATCACATGATATAACAAAGACCTAATCATTTCACGAACCAAGGCTCGACCTGTGCATGCATTATAACTGAAAACATAAAATCCATACTAAAGCCATCATCAATGCTCTAGTATGGTCAACATAACATGCCTTAAGCTCAGTTCAAACATAAATTTATACTTAAAACTTTTATATAAAGGATCACGAAAATAAGGATTACAAGGACAAACACTAGGGTAAAGCACAATTCTAATCCATAAAACAATACATGTCCACAACTATACTATTACAATAGATTATACCAGCAACTCAGTCGACTTTCCTGAGCTAACTCTGATCTTGGAACTCTGGAGTTAAGGGAAAGGAATAAGCTACAAGAGCCTAGTGAGCAGAACATAAAAATAGTTCAATAAATATATAATCATATGAATGCGTCACAATACAAATAATTCACATTAAGATGAATTTGTTACCAGTAGCCCTCTACAAATTTCAATAGTGCCCGGTCCACGACGGGTGCTTCTCAGGACCTCCTCTTAAACATATCATAACATGTCCACAATGCCAGGGGTGTAGAATGGGCAGCCCTTGTAACGACCCGAAAATCGGACCGCTACCGGCACTAGGATTCGGGTCGACTTAAGGCCGCCGGGACCCGTAGCAAGCCTAACATGCATCCTGTAACCTGCTTAATCCCATACATGATCAACAACATACATAAAAATTTAAATCTTTTCTTTCCATATACATCAACCAAACTCAACCTGTGCATATACGTATACTTAACATGATCATAACATTGATCCCTCAATGGGATCTCATCAGTGCCCCCAATGGGTGACACAACAAATGCTGAGTTGGTTTACATAAATGACATAAAATAACCAAGATCATGTATTAAAAGGGATTACAACATCTATGGTCAAGCACACCTCTAATCATCCATAAACATCATTACATAGCTATACTGTACTTAAGACATTACATTACAATTTGATCATGTCCATTGCTAGCTATTACATAAACATGACTTCTTTACTCTATCCGGACTCCTGCTCTATACTGTACCTGCAAGCCTGGGGGTAAGGGAGAGGGGTGAGCTAAAAGCCCAGTGAGTAGAACCATAAAAACATATTAATACTATGCTCCAATGAAATGCATCATAACACAGACAATTCACATAAGGGTTGGGTGAACTTGTCACCAATTAGTCCAAGTTAACATAGTGCCAGGCCGTAGCATGGGGTCTTGGTCTTCCTGTCATAACATACATTACTTACCATTTTCCCAGGGCCTCCTCTGGGCTCCTGGTCTTCGAGTCTCATAACCGTGCCAGGCCGTAGAACGGGGTCCTGGTCTTTCCTTACATAGTGCCAGGCCGTAGCATGGGGTCCTGGTCTTCCTGTCATAGTGCCAGGCCGTAGCATGGGGTCCTGGTCTTCCTGTCATGGACTAATTGGGTCATCCAATATTCACCCACATCAACAACAATCGATGCAATGCGGCATATTCGTGGAAACTAATGCAATCATCCTATTGCACAACCATGATGCATGAAACATGATAAAACATTTAATTTAAAAGATTAAGTTTAGTTCCACTCACCTCTGGCTGACTCTGACAACACCGAAGCAGCTGAACTCACTGCTGGGGTCCTCGGTTCCTCGGGTTCGAACCTACACAGGTGGACTCAAATGAGGGACCAAACATACCTGAACATAACTATAAACTACTCCCCAAAAACCCCCTAAAACATCATGAAACAACCATACAAAAACATGCAAGGAAGGCCTGGACAGGGCACTTTCGGCGGCAGGTTCGGCGGCCGAAAGTCCCTCTAGAGCCGAAAGTCAGGCAGGTTCGGCGGCACCTTCGGCGGCCGAAACTCCCAGACAGAGACGAAACTCATGCATGTTCGGCGGCACCTTCGACGGCCGAAACTGCCAGACAGAGACGAAAGTCTCCTTTCGGGGGCAAGCTTTGGCAGCCGAAAGGCTGCCTCCCCAGCCACGTTCGGCTGCCGAAAGTTCCTTCGGCTGCCGAACCTGGTTTCTGCCAAAGGGCAGAAACTTGGCTCCCAATGCACATTTCGCCTCCAAACTTATCAAACATGCATCAAACCTATTCTACAACACACAAACGCAAACATACATGTTCCTAGGGGTCTCAAACCATCATAAACCCCATCTACAACACATCAAGCAACTCACATTGTACAAGAACATACATTTATACCCATAAACTCCAAAAAGCATAACCATAACCTAAACATGCATTCTAACCCATAGATCTACTTAAAACTTACTTAAAACATGCAATGAGCTTAAGATCGGCTCTTACCTCTTGAAGATCGAGAGAGAGTCGACCTAAACTCGAAGTTGGGAGAGATTGGGTTCTTGAACCTCCAAGCTCCAAAACTTTGCTCAAAAGCTCAAATCTTCAAAACAAAGTGAAAACAAGTGAAAACCTTGAAAGATTTAGAGGAAAAACATCAAAGATGGGTGAGGGGGCGGCGGAGACTCACCTTGGCCGAAAATGGGGAAAAAGCTCGCCCGTTTTCGGCTAAGGGACCCTTTTATAGTGGCTGGCCAGACCACGTTCGGGGGCCGAATGTGCCTCCGCATGCATGCCATGTTCGGCGGCCGAACTTGGGGTTCGGCGGCCGAACCTGGACTTCCCTCACTTACGCTTTCAGGGGCCTAAAGCACACCCGCAACACAAGCATGTTCGGCGGCCGAACTTGGGGTTCGACGGCCGAACCTGAGTTTTCCTCTAATGCTATTTTCATGCAAAAACTCATTTTCTTTCATGCTTAAAACATAAAACACATTGAAACATTTCATAAAAACATGGTTTTACCCTACTAGAGGCTTCCGACATCCGAGATTCCACCGGACGGTAGGAATTTCGATACCGAAGTCTAGCCGGGTATTACAGCCCTGGTCTTTCCATATCCGTCATAGCATATCATAATATACTCGAGGACTAGTGGGTCATCCAATATCCATCCACAACAACAATTAAATTATGCAATGCATCATATTCGTGAATTCTAATGCAAATAACCTAATTACATATACATGGCATTCGTGATGCATGAGCATGCTCAAAAAGTTTGATTTCTTTAAAATAATAGATCAGTTCAGTTCTACTTACCTCTGGCTGACGCTCGCCTAATACTGAAGCAGTTATCTCACTGCAGGCCTCTATGGTCTCCCAAGTCCGATCCTACACAGATGGACTTAAATGAGGGACCAAACATAACTTTTATAATACCCAAAACAACCCCCAAGAAACTCCTAAAAATATACCAGAATATACATAGAAATCAAGCAAAAAAAGGCTAGGCAGAGGATTTTTGGCGGCCAAAGGTCCCTCACAGATCCGAAAGTCAAAATCTTTGGGGGCAAGTTCGGCGGCCTAAAACTCTTCACAGATCCGAAAGTCAAAACCTTCAGGGGCAGGCCCTCCCACAAGTAGGTTCAACAGCCGAACCTTGCTTCGGCGGCTGAACTTGGGTTTTCCAGCAAGGCAAAACCCGATTTTGTCCTAAGCAGGCAGCCTCCAAAACACATCCAAACGCATATGCAAAAGCCTAACAGCTACCACACATGAGGGACATCTAGATCTAGCCTAATCCTCATCATGCATAAACAGAAACCCAAGAGAAACACATCCCTCAACAAAACTAACTCAACCTTTCAACTTAGGAATAGTTAACATGCATGCATCAACAAACCTCCTTAAACCACCTATAAAACTCACTGGAACCTTCATGTAAACAGAAGAAGGGTGAAGACCAAACTTACCTCTTGAAGAACAATGAAGTGACAGCAAGCTAGGGGAGGGTTTTGGAGATGGAGAGATGAGTTTCGAGAGTTCCAAGAGCTAGAATTCTGAAACACAGCTTAATCTTCAAAACAACAGTAGAAAAACATGAATTCGTTGAGGGATTTGGAGAAATTTCAGTAAAAATGCCAAAGATGGTGCATGAATTCACCTCTGCCCGAAAATGGAGAAAGAAATCTCATATTTTAGGGCTAATGGCCTTTTATAGGTGGTTGAGAAAACCACGTTCGGCGGCTGAACTTGAAGGTTCAGCGGCCGAACCTTGGAATTCCTCTAAAACTCTTCTCTCTTTCTTTCTTTTATCACGATTCCAAAAATTTTCAGAATTCAATTTATGAAAATCCTATTTTATCATTCTAAAAATTTCAGCTTCAAGATTTCAGATTCCGATGGAAATTTCGTCGGAAAGTGAAAATTCAGACGCTGGAGTTTAATCGGGTATTACATTTGCTCTTGAGCTTGTAGTGATCCAATGAGTTCATTAACAATAAGTTTGTTGAGATTCTTTGATTTTTCAATTAATGTAATTCTTAATTCAAATTTTCAGATATACTTACTAAAATCTTATTCATAATTGTCTAATATGAAATATCATCTCCATAAATTTTTATTTCATTAACAACCTTAACTAGCTTTGAAACATAATCTTTAATACTTTCATATTCATTCATCTTTAATAACTCAAACTCCCTTCTCAAATTTAACAACTTAACAGCTCATGCCTTTTCTGAACCTTGAAACTCCTGCCGAAGAGTATCCCAAGCTGATTTTGTTTTTGTCGTTGTTGCACCCATGATTCTTGGAAATATTGAGTCATCCACTGCTGAATGAAAAAATGAGAGTGCTTTGAAATTTTTTATTGATTCTTCTCTCTGTTTCTTTAGTTCAGCAACGGTAGGATTGTCAGGAAGTGTTGTTGGCCCATAACCCTTCTCAACTATCTCCTATAGATCATAAGCCATGAGAAAAGCTTTCATTTTGATAGACTAAAAGTATGGTTCTCTCCTTTGAAAACTGGTAGTGCTAGAAGTGAAGCATTTGCAGCCATATTTCTTCACCAAGAATGAAATTAGACTCTGATACCATTTGTTGGATTTGGAGGGAGAAAAAACTAAGAAAATGAGAGAGAAATCTGCTGGAACATGATATGATTTTTCTTACTTTTTCTTTCCTACATATTTTCAGCAATACAAGTCTATTTATAGAGCAAAATATCACATGACTTTTACCTAATTGGCTAAGAGAGCAATAGAACATCTAACTTAGAATATTAGTCTTACAAGTAACTATCACATCTACTTTTGAAGCTAGATTTTAGAATTAAATACCAACAAAATATATGAACCAAAATCATGAAACTTGTAGAATATTAGTCCACGTTTGCCCATTTTTCTGTCTGCTAATTAAGATGTATTATCGTCCTCTTTGTGGCTTTTCCTCTCCTTTTCCCACCATGGGAAACCAACACTTTGTCCTACGAATTCCCAGAAATGTCACATAGCCATCAAAGGCACAAGTTAGATCAGATTGATTTTCATTACTTTTACGATTTTAAAATGCTACATTATTCATGCAAACACCACATTTTATATACTAATGATAAAAATAGAATTAAAAAGGACGTTTTATAAATTTAAATATATATTTTCAAATTTTATAGTTAGAAAAATAAATATATATTAATTTTTTATTAATTATTTTAAAGATATAATTAATTTTTATTTTTTAATTTTTTAATTAAAAGTGATATACTAATAATAATGAAAGGAAATTTAAAAGTTTTATAAAAATTATAATAATAAAAATAATAAAATTTATTTATTATAGACATATTAATTAGTAACATTATTAAATATAAAAATATAATTTAAAAATAAAAATAAAATATATGAAATATGCCACTAGATACAAATACACAAATTTAAATGTATCAATCAACACATATCCAACTCATAAGTTACAAATAATTCTTTAGCAAGAGTTCATAGATGTAATTTATGAGAGCTTAGTAAGTTACAAATAATTCTTTAGCAAGAGTTCATAGATGTAATTTACAAGCAGCTCCCATTTGTGAATATGATAAAATACATTGCAAAGAATGCTTATAGTTCAAAACTTCATGAACGTTTCAGTTGTTCATGCAGAGAGGCGTGTATACATAGAAATCATACAACAGTATCAATCCTTCTTCAAGATAGCTGGGGCTTTTTGTCAATTTAGGGGCGGAAGAGTTTTTATTTGTGTATTTAGGGCTGGGATAAAAATATTTACGGATTTGGGGTTGAGGTACCAGGTGGCAATCGAAAAACTTGCTTGGCGCCTGTTTGATAGGCGTCAAATCTTGGCGTCACTTAAAGTAGCGCCAGACCATTATTTAATTATTTTTTAATTTTTTATAATGGCTTAGTGTTACTCACAATGACGCCAGACCATTTTTTTTTTAACTTTAAAGAATGGCCTGGCATCACTGTGATTGGCGCCAGGCCTTGATTTTTTTTTTAAATTTTTAAAATATTATAATTATATTAATTAATTAATATATTATTTTTATATTATATTTTATTATAATAATATTTTATAATATATTTTATTAATTTTACTAAAATAATATTTTATAATAATATTTTATTAAATATATATAAAAACACTGAATTAAATAATTAATAAGAAAATAAATAAATAAATTAATATAAATATTTAAAATTATAAAAATTAAATTTATTTTTATTAGACTGATATTGCATAGTCGTACATAATCATATAATAATATTAATTTTATGATAATATACATAATCACATAATAATATTAATTTTATAACACTAAAATTATATGGAGTAAGTAATATTTTTAGTTTAAATATTAATAATAAAATCTATTAAATATTAATATATAAAATATATATTAATATTTAGATAAAATAAAATTATACTGTTAATTAATTTATTATATGATCAAATTAATTTATTTATTTATTTCTCTTTAATAAATTATAAATAATTCAAGATTTTTATATAATAATAATATTATAATTTTAAATATTTTTATGTATAGCCTGTTTGTTATTAATTTTTATAGTAATATTATATATTAAAAATATTTTTATAAAATATGATAATTATTTATAACTGATTTTAGTAATTTTTAGAGTTATAAAATAATATTATTATGTGATTAAAAAATGACTGATATTATTTAATCACAATATTATTGTATTAATTTATTAAAATAATAAAATAATATTACTATATTAATTTATTAAAATAATAAAAAATACTGAATATTATTAAATTAATATAATATAAATATTTTATTATAATATACTAATAATTAAAAAAATAAATACATTCCGCCACTCTAAGCTATTATTTATTTTTTTTATTTATTTTTTTATTTTATTTATAAGAGATTAGCCCACGATTTAATTTTTATTATTAAAATATTATAATTATATTAATAAATTAATATATTATTTTTATATAATTTAATAATTTTATTTATATTATAACTAAATTTTTAATATTATATTTTTTATTATAATAAATTTTTTATATTATATTTTTTATTACAATAAATTTATTATATTATATTTCATAACCCTCTAAAATATTAGGATCACTAATATTATTCTGTAATTATATACGAGTGGCAATCCAATAAAAATAAATTTAATTTTTATAATTTTAAATATTTATATTAATTAATTAATTATTTTTTATTAATTATTTAATTCAGTCTGTCTTGTATATATATTTAATAATAGTTAAATAAATTTATAATTAATATTATTTAATTAGAATATTATTATAAAAATATATTAAAATTAATAAAATATATTATAAAATTTATTTTAATAAAAAATATAGTATAAATATAATTATTAAATTAATATAATATAAAAATAATATATTAATTAATTAATATAATTATAATATTTTAATAATTTAAACAATTAAAAAAAATCAAGACCTGACACCACTTACCGTGATGTTTGGCCATTTAAAAAAAAAAATAATGGCTTAGCATTATTGTGAATAGCGTGAGACCATTCTAAACAATAAAAAAAATAATTAAATAATTAAATAATGGCTTGGGGCCACTTTAAGTGGCGCCAAGTTTCGGCTGCCATCTGGCACCCCAACCCCAAATCCGCAAATATTTCTATTACAACTCTAAATACATAAATAAAAACTTTTCCGCCCCTAAATTGACAAAAAGCCTAGATAGCTGGCCCAATTTAGACCCATGATTTCTCAATCTACAGTGAATAAGCTCAGGTGCTGAACGATCTCCTGGGTTAATTCCAACAAAGTACTTTGCTATGTCCTCAACATACAATAATAATCAGCAAGAATGCAAATGTATATTGAAATTCCCAAAATGTCAAACAACCCTTACTTTCTTCAAAAAATTTTGTTTAACCGGAGAGAGGAATTTCATATGAATACGTTTAAGATTAAAGATTCTCCTCATTTTTTTTAACCAGTTAGGCTCAGTCATTTTTTTTAAAAAAATAACTAAGTTAAAATTGTAATGGTTAAAATATACAAAATTTAACTTTAAATTAATTTTTAATATCTTTTAATTAAGATATTTAAAAAATATTAGTCAAATAATATAAAAGCAAGAAGAGAGAAGCAGCTAAACACCCAAAAATATATTTGTGTTGATGCTTACGTATGGACATAAAGATCAAGACTAAGAAAAAGGAGATGCCATTAAAGTTAGGACAACGAGCAAGTTCTTTCAAATGTATTCTAGAAAGATGATCATTTCTTTTATAGGCAAAAAAAGCCCTCAGCCAAGTGAATGAAATGAAAATTGTTAACCAAGAAATTGATTTTTGCAGTGTCCTATACAAAGAGCTCTTAGATGATTGCAATTTATAACAAGTGTATTATCATCCAAAATAGAAATAAAAATGACAACCTTGAGTTTTGGAGTATTATTATACAAATGCAACATATGTTACTTCTTGAGAAACTTACAGACGATGAAGATGAAAATCTCTTCCAAATCTCCGTAATAGATAAAAATGCATAACAGCACCAGACTTGATTGTTTAGCAGCAGCAGATAATTTATAGTCATAGTAGATGAGAAAATCTCACCAAATGTTCATTGTAGCATCTTGTATTCACTGGCTAAGTGTAGATCCTTTGGGTAGTGTCAGATAGATCCTTGCTTTCTGAAATCAGAAGAAACAAGTAATTAAGCTGTATTCAAATTCAGATTATGGTGCCACAAATAGTTAAAAAAGAAGGGGAAAAGAAAATCAAATATGGATTTATGGCGATATTATCTAGTATATTACCTTTTCCCGTGTTGATAGATTGATTGTGAGCAAGCTCAACAATAATAGTCTCTTTCTTACGTTTCAGCAACAGCAGATAGATCTTCAATAGAGCCCCAATCTGCCATTCCTTTAACTTTCATTTCAGAGCATATAACTAGGACCTCGTTCAACCTTCCCTCCTGCTTAAGGCCAGCAACAAGCTCCTTGCAAATACTAACACTAGGGTGGAAATTGTTTTCAATCATTTCTCTGCACCAAATATATGCTACACCAAAATCCTTTCTGTAGCAATGTCCCTTAACCAAAATGTTATATGTATTAGCATTAGGGGCTAATCCTTTGGCCTTCATACTGTCAACAAGATCTTTAGTTTCTGACAACTCTCCCTCCCTTAAATGACCCAGAATCAAACTATGATAAGTCATGTTGTCTGTTTGAACTCTCCGGTCTATCATACCGTGATAGAGTTCATATGCCTTTCGAAGACTTCCAATTTTGGCATGACTATGAATTATTGCATTATACACAACTCGATCAGGAGCCAAATTAAACCGTAACATTTCAGTAAACAGTGTCTCTACAAGCTCTATCCCTTGTCTACTGCATCCACTGATTAGCGGATGAAATGTATTTATGGTTGGTTTTATTCCCAACTTTTTCATAGTTTCATATAGTTCAAGACATTTTGGGACATTTCTTGCATTTGCATAGCCTGAAATTAACGAGTTGTATGTGATTGCATCTGGACTATAACCACTGCTAGTAATTTTATTGACGAAGATGATTGTAGAGAGAACAGCCACAGAAAACCCGACAGCAAATACAATACCAACCCTCTTGTGGCCATAGGCGGCGGCTTATACGAGTAACCACTGTTCTATACAACAAAAAGAAAAAACAAACAAGAAGCAAGAAGCAAGAAGAAGATTATGTACAAAGCGCTCTCTAATCTCTATCCCTTTGTTTTTCTCCTCCTCCAGACACCAAACTACGTTACTGCAAGGTGAAGAAGAGCATTGCCAAATGTGACAAATAAATAACACTGTTATTTAGGAAAATCACGGAAAGGATTTGTCGGGCAATTGTCGTTTCTGTAGTTACTGGCGTAAATGAATCAAATACTTGATGAGTTAATCGATATTTAATTTTATAAAAATTCGGTTGAAATTGTTTAAATTTTAAATGAATTAAATTTAAGTTTAATTTTTAAATTTATTTAATAAATAAGTTAAATTTAAATTTTATAGTATTCCGTTAATTGGATTTATTTTTTAGTTTATAAATAGGTTTACGAACGGTCTCATTATATTTTAATGAATAAAATTTAAATTTTTTAAAATTTAATTCGATATAGTTTAATTATTTTTAAATTTATATATATTTAGATCATTAAAATTTAAAAATTTATTTTTATAAATTTACGAGCTAATTATTTTATTTTTAAACTAAAAATCATTATACATATAAATAAAACATACTCATGAACTATTCGAGACTAAATTCGATAAAAATTCAATTTAATTCAATAAAAATTCAACTCGTCTAAACTATTTGAGTATTAAAAAGTTTAAACTTAATTCGAATTCGAAATGAGTAAAACTCAAATTTGATTCGCGTTCAAAGTAATTTTAACAAACCAAATTTAAATTCTTTAACCAGATATCAACTTCACACGTATTGTTTCTAAAACTTATTAACTACTCCAAATTGAGGGGTACACTTGGTATTTAAATAAGTAATTAAAATAATTTAAATTTTATAAATATAATATTTAATTATAGTATTAATTTAGTGTATAATTTTTATCTTTTTAATTACAATATTTTAATATTATTAATAAATTTATAAATATAATTTTTAATTATAGTATTCATCTCTTGTGCAGTGTGACAAAGACATCATAAGAAACATATCTATATAAACAAAATTGATATTTTTTTAGTATTGGGGTTCATTGGATTGGGATGAGCAGTGTTGATGAATGAGAAAGAGACATTTGTGATTTGACAAGGCAATTATTTTGTGGTACAAATAGATGCACCAGATCAGATCTCCAAGAGAGCAAGTTTGAATTGGAATACGTTTCTATATACTTGGCAATCAAACATAGTTGGAAACTATCATTGTATTAATCAATGCTAAAGATAATTACAATTATATTTAATTATTTACACTAACATCAAATATTTGATGTAGTATACTTTATTTTTGGTGTGCATTATTCGATTTAAATAAAAAAATTAATCGAATTGAATTAATTTAAAATTTTGATTCGATTTTTTATTCATTGCGGTTCGATTCGATTTTAATTTCAAAAATTTTAATTATTTCGGTTTGATTCGGTTTTAATAAAAAAAAATTAAAAAAAGTAAATCGAACCGATTTAATGATAATAACATGTTATTTTTAATAATATAGAGAAATTAAATCATATTAGCATTAAAATATTTTAATTCAATTTTAAAATATTAAAAATAAAGTGTAAAAAATAAAAAATTTATTAAAAATTAAAATCGATTAAATCGAATCGAATCAGACTGGTTTGGTTTGATTCGATTTCTGACCAAAATCAATTCGGTTCGGTTTTAATAAATACTAAAATTTTAATTTTCAATTTATTCAGTTCGATTCGATTTTAAACCGAATCGATCAAATGCTCAACCCCACTTAATTCGATAATAAAATACATTTAAATAAATTTAAAAAAGTCCTAAATTTTATTTTTTCAATTTTGAGTACTTTTGAGTACTCTATTCTAAAAACAAATTATATTTAATTATTTTTTAAAAATATAAAAAATCATAAATATACATATTTAAATTTCATTTATTTTACAGAAGCTATTTTACTAACTAAATTTCAAATTCAAATTTTAATCAAAATCAATAATTAAATCTTTTGAAGATCTATCCATTTCATTTGATTTCATTTTTTACTATAAATACTACAATTTTTTCTCAGTTTCACAGTTCCATTTCCATTTCTATTTCTACTTCAACAATGGGTTTTTCAGCCATTGTTTCTATTCTCAGCTTTGCTATTATTCTCATATTATCATTCTCAGCTTCTTCTGCTTATGATGTGAGCTATGATGAGCGAGGCATTAAGATTGATGGCCAAAGAAAATTATTAATTTCTGGTTCCATTCATTATCCTCGTAGCACACCTGGGGTAGCTCCAAATTATTATTATTATTATTATAATAGACATTTTTAATTTTTAAACTAATTAATTACTTTTCTTTTTTTTTAAATTTTGTGTAGATGTGGCCATCCCTTATTAAGAAATCAAAAGAAGGGGGTCTTAATACTATTGAAACTTATGTTTTTTGGAATGGCCATGAACCTCAACCTCGTCAGGTTTTTATATTTTTCATTTTTTAATAAATAATATTTATTTTTTTTTACTAAAATGATGTTAATTTCAATTCTGATTTTTTTTCCTTTTTATTTTTTAGTATGATTTTTCTGGAAATCTTGATCTGGTTCGTTTTATTAAGATCATTCGTGATGAAGGACTGTATGCCATCCTTAGGATTGGACCATATGTCTGTGCAGAATGGGATTATGGGTAATTATATTTTAAAAAAATAAATTAAAAATTAATTTTTTTGTTATTGTATTTTTATTAATTTCCTTTTTATTTACAGTGGATTTCCAGTTTGGCTCCACAATTTGCCAGGCATTGCTTTAAGAACTAATAATGAAGTATTCAAGGTATTTTTTTTTTTAAATTTATATATACTAATATCCTTTTTGTCTAATAATAATATTTATAATTATTTATTTATTTTTGCCTATTACAGAAGGAAATGCAAACTTTTACAGCATACATAGTGGAGCTGATGAAAAGTGAGGGTCTATTTGCATCACAAGGAGGACCTATAATCCTTGCTCAGGTTGAATTAATTAATATTATGAATTTTTTTATTAAATTAAATTAAATTTTTTTCTAAATATTTTTGAAATTATATAGATTGAAAATGAATATGGCAATGTTCAATGGGCTTATGGAGATGATGGAAAAAAATATAGAGATTGGTGTGCTCAAATAGCTGAAGATTTCAGAATTGGTGTACCCTGGATCATGTGTCAACAAGATGATGCTCCATCACCAATTGTATAATATTAATATTACCTTTTTTATTTTTATTAAACTATAATTAATATTTAATTAATTAATTTGATTAATTTAATTTTACAGCTTAGTGCATGTAATGGTTATTATTGTGACCAATGGAATCCTAGAAACAGCAGCAATCCCAAGATATGGACTGAAAATTGGAGTGGCTGGTTTGTAAATTATAATTTATTTAGGCTAATTAATTATTATTATTATTATTAACTTTAATTTTTAATTTTTATTGATTAAATTTAATTAGGTATATGGATTGGGGAAATAGAATTCCGCGTAGAACTGCTGAAGATCTAGCTTTTGCCGTTGCTCGTTTCTACCAACTTGGTGGTTCTCTCCAGAATTATTATATGGTTAGTTCTTAATTATTATTAAATATTAAATTGTAGAAAATTGATTTTAATTCTCATTTATTTTTCCTTTAGTACCATGGTGGGACCAACTTTGGCAAAACAGCTGGTGGACCGTACATCACCACATCTTATGATTATGATGCACCATTGGATGAATATGGTTAGAAAAATTATTTCAAAAAAATAAATAATAATTTTCAGTTAATTAAATTTAATTTTTCTCAATGAAAAAATAGGTAATTTACGCCAACCCAAATGGGGACATCTTAAAAACCTTCATGAGACATTGATGTCAATAGAAGAAATTCTCCTCTATGGTGAGAGGACATCTATGGATTACCAGGATAACAAATTTGTAAGTTAATTAATTTTCTTTTTTCTTTTTTTCATTTTTTGTATAAAAAAAACAATTTCTTTTTATTAATTCTTTTTTAATTTTTTTAGGTCACCATCTATGCTTATCAAGGAAAAAGAAGTTGCTTTTTTGCTAGCATAGATGAGAACAAAGATCAGACATTAACATTTGAAGGGAAGGATTATTTTCTTCCTGCATGGTCTGTCAGCATCCTTCCTGATTGCTACACAGAAGTTTACAACACAGCTAAGGTGATTTTGATGAATAAATACTTTATTAATTTACTAAATAATGTATAATAAATAAAAAATATCAAATGGGTTTTAAATTATATTATTGGTAGGTTAATGCCCAAACAAGTATTATGGTGAAAAGGCCAAATGAAGCAGATGATTTTGAGGAGCCTTATGATTTGGTATGGCAATGGAAAGAAGAGAAAATCCCTAGACTTAATGAGAATGGAATTCTTAAGGGTAATTTTAATTTCTTGGTTTCCAATGTCCTCATGGATCAAAAGAGGACAACCAATGGTACCAGTGATTACTCATGGATTTTGACCAAGTAAGTATAAATTAATACCCATTAATCAATTAATTCTTTTTCATAATGTAATTTATTTATTGCTTTTTTTTTTCCCTAGTTATGTGCATAATGCTAGTGATCCTCAATGGGGAAATGACAAGGATATTATTCTCCATGTGCACACTGATGGGCATGTTGTTCATGCTTTTGTTAATGGAAGATTCTATGGTAAGTATTATTATTTATTAATTAACTGAAATCAATGTGTTTAATTACTAACATAATAATGTAAATCACCTTTCAGGATCACAATTTGCAGAAAATGGTCATTTTGAATTTATATTTGAGAAAAGCATTAAATTGAAACAAGGAAATAATGCAATCTCTTTACTCGGTGGGACTGTTGGATTAGCTGTAAGTTTCACATCAAAATAGATAACATTTCTTTTTTATTTCTTTTATTATTTTTATGATTTACTGATTTTTCTTTGTGGGTATGTGCATGATTGGTGGTTAGAACTATGGTCAATTTTTTGACACTGTAAGAGTTGGAATCCGAGGTCCTGTTAAAATGATTGCAAGAAGCAAAAATGGGGAACCAGATGTGGTTAACAATATTTCATCATACAGATGGGTTTACAAGACTGGATTAATCGGCGTAGATCAAGGACTTCACCAATTTCAACCTCGCTATCTACACAGTTGGAATACCGATAAGCTTCAAACTAATCGGCCTTTCATATGGTACAAGGTAACCTTAGCCAATAACAGATCCAAGGGGGCTGGCAGGGGCTGCCGCGTCGTCGACGACCTTTTGCATACCCTTTTCTGCTTAGTGATAGATTCAAACTTAAGAGTTGTTCTTTTGTTTCTGTGCAGACAAGCTTCAAGGCTCCATTGGGATCAGACCCTGTAGTGGTGGACTTGCTTGGACTGGGGAAGGGAGTTGCATGGATTAATGGACGTAGCATTGGGAGGTATTGGCCTAAGTATTCAGCCTCAGAGGAAGGTTGTGATATAGTTTGTGATTATAGGGGAGCTTATAAGCCAGAAAAATGCAATATTGGCTGTGGGAAGCCTTCGCAGAGATACTACCACGTCCCTAGAGACTGGCTAAAAGGAGAAGATAATCAGCTGGTTTTGTTTGAAGAACTAGGAGGCAACCCATCTCTTGTTTCTATCCAAACTGTCACTGTTGGTACAGTTTGTGCAAATGCTTACGAAGGGCACACGTTGGAGCTAGCTTGCCATGCAGGAAGCAAATTTTCTGATATCAAATTTGCTAGCTTTGGATTGCCTGAAGGTGGCTGTGGTCATTTCAGAAATGGCGTATGCCATTCTGAGAAAACTTTGTCAGTTGTGCAACAGGTTGATTTTTTGAATACCCTTTTGCTTTGTGATGTTAATATGTGAGATTTCAATTGTTTCTGATTAATTAATGATTTTGGCAGGCTTGTCTTGGCAAAGAAAGATGTGTTCTTCAAGTTAATGAGGATGCTTTTGGATCTTTACGTTGCAATGCTGATACTTACAGGCTTGCTGTTGAAGCTGTTTGTTAGGATCTGTGATCTGTTCTCCATTACAGTAGTGTCAGAATTCATGAATGTATGGACTCTCTTTGATTTGTTAGGTTAGATTTAGATTTGGTCAGTTCATGAACTCTGTTATGTTAGGATTCTTTTTGGGTAGGAATAGATTTGCAATTCGACTTTGAGATAATATCAAAGAGTTATCTTTCTTCTGTTGCTATGGCTGTGCTGGCAATTCTGTTGATTCTATCTATTAATGGAGTTGACTCTGTACTATTTCAGAAAAAAAGTTTTCATTTTTATTTTTCAGATTTCACATTTATACATTATCCATTCGAGAATAATAACTATTAAACAATATAAATAAAAAATACTTTAAATTAAAAATTAAACTATTTAAAAACTATATTTATATAAAATCATTTAAAATAATTATTTCGTTAAATTTCTTTTTACCATAAATAATATACACTTATTAACAAATTTTAAATCGAGAAATACAAAATTTTAAAAAACTTTGTACACATCTATACAAATTTTAAAATATTCAGTTTAATTTAATTGAAATTTTTTTAGCCAAATCCCAATGACTATAAAGGATTTGGATACCCAGAATTTGCTAATGAGTCTGCTAATCGAAATTGAATTTTCTTTCATTTCAGAAAATGGCCAGAAAAGCTGGCTTTCTCCTCAGATTCTCTGTTATTGCAACAAACAAACCCATAAATCCCATATTGTTTCATGTCTCTTTCTCCTTCTCCTCGGTTCCTACCCCCCAATTCGAACAAACCCAACAGCGCGAAATCCTACAAAACCATAGCAACACTATTAGCGGCAAAGACCATGAACGCTTTGAACAAATGGACAAGCTTCAATTTTTGCTTCAACAAGGCAGCACAGAAGCCGCCTATAGCTTTACCAAGTCCATTGTTCTATCAAAATCGTTATTCTCTACACCCTCTGATCTCCTTTCTTGTTTCTCTTCATTCTTTCCTTCATTACGATTCAAACTGTCAAACATGTTATTTTCTGTTTGTTGCGGCTCAAAAATGCTCGACCAAGCTACAGAATTATACGATTTCATGAAGAGAGATGGTAAGCTTCCTCCTCTTGCTTCTTTGAATGTGTTGCTTAATTCTTTGGTGGACTCGAAGCAATTTGATAAGGTTCTTGTTTTGTTTACGGAGCTTGTGGAGTCGGGCTTTAGGCCTGATACAGCTATGTACGGTAAGGCTGTGCAGGCGGCAGTGAAATTGGGGGATGTAAAGAGGGGCATGGAGTTGCTTGATTCCATGAAAAAGAGAGGGGTAAGAACTAACGTGTTTGTTTACAATGTTTTGATTGGTGGATTATGTAAGGAGAAGAGGATAAGAGATGCACAGGAGCTGTTTGATGAAATGAGGAGGAGGAATTTGGTGGGGAGCACTGTCACTTATAACACGCTTATTGATGGATACTGTAAGGTTGGGGAGGTGGACACAGCATCTAAAATGATGGAGAGGATGAAGGAAGAGAATGTGCCCATGAATATCATTACTTTCAACTCATTGCTTAGTGGGCTTTGTAAGATGAAGAGAATGGAGGAGGCAAGAAATATACTGAAGGAGATGGAAGTGAATGGTTTTGTGCCTGATGGATTTACTTACAGCATCTTTTTTGATGGGCTTTTTAGGAGTGCTGATTGGAATGGTGCTATGGATTTGTACGAATCAGCTACTAGAAAAGGAATTAAGATTAATAATTACACTGGTAGCATTTTGTTGAACGGGTTATGTAAAGAAGGAAAAGTGGAGAAGGCAGAGGAGATTTTGGAGAGGCTTAGAAAAAATGGACTTGTTCCAGATGAGGTTATTTACAACACTATGGTGAAGGGGTATTGTCAAATAGGTGATATTAATAAAGCCATTATGATTATTGAACAAATGGAGAGTTTGGGGCTGAAGCCAAATTGCATAACTTTTAACTCTTTGATTGATAAGATCTGCGAAATGCAAAAGATGAATGAGGCAGAGGAGTGGGTAAAGAAGATGGCAGAGAAGGGAGTTGCACCAAGTGTGGTAACATACAACACCCTTATCAATGGTTTTGGAAAGTTGTGCACTTTTGATAGGTGCTTCCAGATTCTTGAAGAAATGGAAGAGATTGGGGTAAAGCCGAATGTTGTAACCTATGGTTCTCTCATAAATTGTTTATGCAAGGATGGAAGGATTCTTGAGGCAGAAATAGTTGTCAGGGATATGATCGGAAGAGGGGTTTTGCCTAATGCACAGATTTACAATATGTTGATTGATGGGAGTTGTGCGGTGGGGAAATTGAAAGATGCTTTAAGGTTCTTTGATGAGATGTTGAGAAGTGAAATAGGTGCAACCCTTGTAACATACAATGCACTTATTAATGGGCTCTGCAAGAAGGGAAGATTGATGGAAGCTGAAGACCTGCTTCTACAAATTACTAGCAGTGGTTATAGTCCAGATGCAATCACATACAACTCGTTAATTTCAGGCTATGCAAATGCAGGAAATGTCCCAAAATGTCTTGAGCTATATGAAACTATGAAAAAGTTGGGAATAAAACCAACTATAAATACATTTCATCCGCTAATCAGTGGATGCAGTAGACAAGGGATAGAGCTTGTAGAGACACTGTTTGCTGAAATGTTGCAGTTTAATTTGGCTCCTGATCGAGTTGTGTATAATGCAATGATTCATAATCATGCTGAAATCGGAAGTCTTCGAAAGGCATATGAACTCTATCACGATATGATAGACCGGGGAGTTCAAACAGACAAGATGACTTATCATAGTTTGATTCTGGGTCATATAAGGGAGGGAGAGTTGTCAGAAACTAAAGGTCTTGTTGACAGTATGAAGGCCAAAGGATTAGCCCCTAATGCTAATACATATAACATTTTGGTTAAGGGACATTGCGACAGAAAGTATTTTGGTGTAGCATATATTTGGTGCAGAGAAATGATTGAAAACAATTTCCACCCTAGTGTTAGTATTTGCAAGGAGCTTATTGCTGGCCTTAAGCAGGAGGGAAGGTTGAACGAGGTCCTAGTTATATGCTCTGAAATGAAAGTTAAAGGAATGGCAGATTGGGGCTCTATTGAAGATCTATCTGCTGTTGCTGAAACGTAAGAAAGAGACTATTATTGTTGAGCTTGCTCAAAATCAATCTATCAATTTTAATTTCCCGTTCTTTTTTTTACTATTCTTAGCACCATAATCTGAATTTGAATACAGCTTAATTACTTGTTTCTTCTGATCTCAGAAACCAAGGATCTATCTGATACCACTTAAAGGATCAACACTTAGCCAGTGAATACAACATCCTACAATGAACATTTGGTGAGATTTTCTCATCTACTATGACTATAAATTATCTGCTGCTGCTAAACAATCTAAGTCTGGTGCTGTTATGCATTCATGTCCAAATGGACAGCATGTTTGTATGGTTTTTGAGTACTTAGGGGATAACCTTTTGACCCTTATCAAGTATTCTGATTATCGAGGAATGCCCATTCATAAGGTTAAAGAGATCTGTTTCCACATTTAGTAGGTTTGGATTATTTGCATAGACAGCTTTCCATCATACACACTGATCTCAAGCCAGAGAATATATTGCTATTATCAATGATAGATCCATCAAAGGATCCGAGAAAATCTGGTGCCCCTCTTATTCTTCAAAATGGTAAGGATAAGACTGTAGTGGAATCTGCAATCGCAAAACTAAACGGAGATTTGACAAGAAATCAAAAGAAAAAGATACGAAGAAAGGCCAAGCGAGCAGCTCAGGGGTGTGCAGAAAAGGAAGTTTCTGCTGATGCTGATGCAGATCCTGAAACATCTGCTAAAGAGGAGTCATCCGCTAATGCTAAAACAAACGTTGGTTCCGCTGAAGAGCGGCCTACTACTCCTAACCATATAAACAGAGTATCTGATGCTGATGGAACAGAGAAAAATGGACTAGAAAATCAGGGTAATAAGAGGGGGAGCCGCTCCACAAGGAAGAAACTGCTGGCCTCAGTTGACCTGAAGTGTAAATTGGTGGACTTTGGAAATGCATGCTGGACATACAAACAGTTTACAAATGATATCCAGACGAGACAATACAGGTGTCCAGAGGTGATACTTGGATCTAAATATTCCACATCAGCTGATCTTTGGTCCTTTGCTTGCATTTGTTTTGAACTTGCAACTGGTGATGTGCTTTTTGACCCCCACAGCGGTGACCACTTTGACAGAGATGAGGTGTGATATGCTGTAGATCTCTTATTACTATTTATGGTTGCTTGACGTTTTCTTCTTCCTCTTCTTCTTCTTTCCAAATTTTGTTGCATAATATTTGCTGTTGTCCCTAGGTCATCCCGTCTCTCTGAGTCTCAGCATGGATATTTGAATAATTTCTTATGACCAACTGTTACTACCCAGCAATATGGCAACACCAACATTTCTGTGGTTGACCATGTACAGTTTAGTTAAAGAAACAATGTGTTGGGAGCAACAGTTAGAGCAAAATATATCTTTATCGGTGTTTCTGTAACTGGCTCAGTTTGATGAGATGAAGACTTTCCTTTGTATATTTTGATGTCATATCTGTTATATTTAGGATGCATCATATCATATAAGTGGTTTTGCCCATTCCCATCAGTTATCCTATTTGTTGGCTCCAAAGAAAGGCATGGATAAATGATTCTTCTTCTTTGACTTGTTTTGGCTGCTGAAAGAAGGCTTTGGCAGGATGATTATCTTTCTTTTGCAACTTGGAACCTCTCTTTGAATCCTTGTTTGTAATTTCTATATCAAACTGATATCATAATTGTTATAAATTTTGCATTGCAAGTATGGAAGTCACTAGGAGAGACTTTGAAGTTTTTCTGTGGGAGGAGGTTTAAAGATTACAGAGTAGCATCCATCGAGATGGCTTTCTGCTGAATGACTTGTTCTATATTGTTCTAGCCCATAGGTTTTTTTTTCTCCAAATGTTCGTTCTTAGGTCTCTGTAAGTGGAAGCTACTAGTTTCTGTGTGGTTAGGTTTATCTCTTTCCTTTTAATTGTGGTATGTGATAGGTTCATTTTTGAAGTTTAATCAAATAGTGACTTTACTGCTGCTAAACCTATTACTGGCCTTTTGGTTTTCCTTGTACTCATATACCAAATGAGGAGTAATTTTTTGCATGAACTTATGTTGTTTTGTCCTTTATATTCAACTTTCCTTCTTAGAGCCTTATACATGAGAGCCATGGGAGCCCAGGAACAAGTGGAATAGGAGAGATACCATAATTTCTACTTGGGATAAACATATTATTTACTTTTCCTTAAACATGTGGAATAGCAAAGGTGCCAAAATTTTTAGTTATTGGGACTAACAGATTTTGTACTTGTAAAATAAGCTATATTCGACCCTTTTCTCTCCCTTTCTTTTTTTCAAAAAAAAAAAAAAAAAAAAAAATTGTGGTTATCCTTTACAAGTTATGCTCATGTTTCTCTGTTTCAGGACCACTTGGCATTGATGATGGAGCTTCTTGGAA
Source organism: Manihot esculenta (assembly GCF_001659605.2). Lineage (NCBI taxonomy): Eukaryota > Viridiplantae > Streptophyta > Magnoliopsida > Malpighiales > Euphorbiaceae > Manihot > Manihot esculenta. Next base: position 10,111,588 of record NC_035169.2, on the reverse strand, counting down.
TGATGCCACGCAAGGTGAGATGCATTTTAATGTCTAATAAGTTGACTTTAAAAGACATTTACATCTAACTTTCAAGATATTGGCCATGATTCTCAGATTGCCTTAGGTGGCCGCTATTCTCGGGACTTCTTTAATAGATATGGCGATTTGAGGCACATACGCCGACTGCGTTTTTGGCCCTTGAATAAGGTCCTCGTTGAGAAGTATGAATTCAGTGAAAAGGAGGCAGAAGACATGAATGATTTCATAACAAAGTTAAAATTGTAATGGTTAAAATATACAAAATTTAACTTTAAATTAATTTTTAATATCTTTTAATTAAGATATTTCAAAAATACTAGTCAAATAATATGAAAGCAAGAAGAGAGAAGCAGCTAAACACCCAAAAATATATTTGTGTTGGTGCTTACGTATGGACATAAAGATCAAGACTAAGAAAAAGGAGATGCCATTAAAGTTAGGACAACGAGCAAGTTCTTTCAAATGTATTCTAGAAAGATGATCATTTCTTTTACAGGCAAAAAAAGCCCTCAGTTGGGGCACCGGGCAAGTGAATGAAATGAAAATTGTTAACCAAGAAATTGATTTTTGCAGTGTCCTATACAAAGAGCTCTTAGATGATTGCAATTTATAACAAGTGTATTATCATCCAAAATAGAAATAAAAATGACAATCTTGAGTTTTGGAGTATTATTATACAAATGCAACATATGTTGCTTCTTGAGAAACTTACAGACGATGAAGATGAAAATCTCTTCCAAATCTCCGTAATAGATAAAAATGCATAACAGCACCAGACTTGATTGTTTAGCAGCAGCAGATAATTTATAGTCATAATAGATGAGAAAATCTCACCAAATGTTCATTGTAGCATCTTGTATTAACTGGCTAAGTGTAGATCCTTTGGGTAGTGTCAGATAGATCCTTGCTTTCTGAGATCAGAAGAAACAAGTAATTAAGCTGTATTCAAATTCAGATTATGGAGCCACGAATAGTTAAAAAAGAAGGGGAAAAGAAAATCAAATATGGATTTATGGCGATATTATCTAGTATATTACCTTTTCCCCGTGTTGATAGATTGATTGTGAGCAAGCTCAACAATAATAGTCTCTTTCTTACGTTTCAAGACATTTTGGGACATTTCCTGCATTTGCATAGTCTGAAATTAACGAGTTGTATGTGATTGCATCTGGACTATAACCACTGCTAGTAATTTGTAGAAGCAGGTTTTCAGCTTCCATCAATCTTCCCTTCTTGCAGAGCCCATTAATAAGTGCATTGTATGTTACAAGGGTTGCACCTATTTCACTTCTCAACATCTCATCAAAGAACCTTAAAGCATCTTTCAATTTCCCCACCGCACAACTCCCATCAATCAACATATTGTAAATCTGTGCATTAGGCAAAACCCCTCTTCCGATCATATCCCTGACAACTATTTCTGCCTCAAGAATCCTTCCATCCTTGCATAAACAATTTATGAGAGAACCATAGATTACAACATTCGGCTTTACCCCAATCTCTTTCATTTCTTCAAGAATCTGGAAGCACCTATCAAAAGTGCACAACTTTCCAAAACCATTGATAAGGGTGTTGTATGTTACCACACTTGGTGCAACTCCCTTCTCTGCCATCTTCTTTACCCACTCCTCTGCCTCATTCATCTTTTGCATTTCGCAGATCTTATCAATCAAAGAGTTAAAAGTTATGCAATTTGGCTTCAGCCCCAAACTCTCCATTTGTTCAATAATCATAATGGCTTTATTAATGTCACCTATTTGACAATACCCCTTCACCATAGTGTTGTAAATAACCTCATCTGGAACAAGTCCATTTTTTCTAAGCCTCTCCAAAATCTCCTCTGCCTTCTCCACTTTTCCTTCTTTACATAACCCGTTCAACAAAATGCTACCAGTGTAATTATTAATCTTAATTCATTTTCTAGTAGCTGACTCGTACAAATCCATAGCACCATTCCAATCAGCACTCCTAAAAAGCCCATCAAAAAAGATGCTGTAAGTAAATCCATCAGGCACAAAACCATTCACTTCCATCTCCTTCAGTATATTTCTTGCCTCCTCCATTCTCTGCATCTTACAAAGCCCACTAAGCAATGAGTTGAAAGTAATGATATTCATGGGTACATTCTCTTCCTTCATCCTCTCCATCATTTTAGATGCTGTGTCCACCTCCCAACCTTACGATATCCATCAATAAGCGAGTTATAAGTGACAGTGCTCCCCACCAAATTCCTCCTCCTCATTTCATCAAACAGCTCCTGTGCATCTCTTATCCTCTTCTCCATACATAACCCACCAATCAAAACATTGTAAACAAACACGTTAGTTCTTACCCCTCTCTTTGTCATGGAATCAAGCAACTCCATGCCCCTCTTTACATCCCCCATCATAGCCGCCTGCACAGCCTTACCGTACATAGCTGTATCAGGCCTAAAGCAAGACTCCACAAGCTCCGTAAATAAAACAAGAACCTTATCAAATTGCTTCGAGTCCACCAAAGAATTAAGCAACACATTCAAAGAAGCAAGAGGAGGAAGCTTACCATCTCGCTTCATGAAATCGTATAATTCTGTAGCCTGGTCGAGCATTTTTGAGTCGCAACAAACAGAAAATAACATGTTTGACAGTTTGAATCGCAATGAAGGAAAGAATGAAGAGAATCAAGAAAGGAGATCAGAGGGTGTAGAGAATAACGATTTTGATAGAACAATAGACTTGGTAAAGCTATAGGCGGCTTCTGTGCTGCCTTGCTGAAGCAAAAATTGAAGCTTGTCCATTTGTTCACAGCGTTCATGGTCTTTGCCGCTAATAGTGTTGCTATAGTTTTGTAGGATTTCGCGCTGTTCGGTTTGTTCGAATTGGGGTGTAGGAACCGGGGAGAAGGAGAAAGAGACATGAAACAATATGGGATTTATGGGTTTGTTTGTTGCAATAACAGAGAATCTGAGGACAAAGCCAGCTCTTCTGGCCATTTTCTGACATAAAGAAAATTCAATTTCGATTAGCAGAGCATAGCTAGAGCTGTTGCATACTCATTAGCAAATTCTAGTATCCAAATCCTTTGTACTCGTTAGCAAGGTGAGGCGCGTATCATTCGGATTTGGCTAAAAAATTTTCAATTAAATTAAACTGAATCTAGTCATTAGTTTTTAAATTTGTATAAATGTGTACAAGGGTTTTTTAAAATTTTGCATTTTTCGATTAAAAAATTGTTAATAAGTGTATATTATTTATGGTTAAAAGAACTCAATAAAATTTAACGAAATAATTATTTTTATTTATATTGTTTAATAGTTATTATTAAAAAAATTAAAATTAAAATATTAAAATTAAATTTTAAAATATTAACTCACGGTTAAGAAAAACTTTAATTAATTAAATTGAATTAGTTAACTCTCGAATGGATAATGTATAAATGTGAAATCTGAAAAATAAAAATGAAAACTTTTCTGAAATAGTAAAGATTCAACTCCATTAATAGATAGAATCAACAGAATTGCCAGCACAGCCATAGCAACAGAAGAAAGAAGATAATACTGCTGGACAGATTTCATAACTGATATTATCTCCCAAGTCGAATTGCAAATCTATTCCTACCCAAAAAGAATCCTAACATAACAGAGTTCATGAACTGACCAAATCTAAATCTAACCTAACAAATCTAAGAGAGTCCATACATTCATGAATTCTGACACTACTGTAATGGAGAACAGATCACAGATCCTAACAAACAGCTTCAACAGCAAGCCTGTAAGTATCAGCATTGCAACGTAAAGATCCAAAAGCATCCTCATTAACTTGAAGAACACATCTTTCATTGCCAAGACAAGCCTGCCAAAATCATTAATTAATCAGAAACAATTGAAATCTCACATATTAACATCACAAAGCAAAAGGGTATTCAAAAAATCAACCTGTTCCACAACTGACAAAGTTTTCTCAGAATGGCATACGCCATTTCTGAAATGACCACAGCCACCTTCAGGCAATCCAAAGCTAGCAAATTTGATATCAGAAAATTTGCTTCCTGCATGGCAAGCTAACTCCAACGTGTGCCCTTCCTAAGCATTTGCACAAACTGTACCGACAGTGACAGTTTGGAAAGAAACAAGAGATGGGTTGCCTCCTAGTTCTTCAAACAAAACCAGCTGATTATCTTCTCCTTTTAGCCAGTCTCTAGGGACGTGGTAGTATCTCTGCGAAGGCTTCCCACAGCCAATATTGCATTTTTCTGGCTTATAAGCTCCCCTATAATCACAAACTATATCACAACCTTCCTCTGAGGCTGAATACTTAGGCCAATACCTCCCAATGCTACGTCCATTAATCCATGCAACTCCCTTCCCCAGTCCAAGCAAGTCCACCACTACAGGGTCTGATCCCAATGGAGCCTTGAAGCTTGTCTGCACAGAAACAAAAGAACAACTCAGTTTGAATCTATCACTAAGAAGAAAAGGGTATGCAAAAGGTCGACGATGGACGCAGCCTTAACGTTCAAGGGGCACAAACAAGGCGGCAGCCCCTGCCAGCCCCCTTGGATCTGTTATTGGCTAAGGTTACCTTGTACCAGATGAAAGGCCGATTAGTTTGAAGCTTATCGGGATTCCAACTGTGTAGATAGCGAGGTTGAAATTGGTGAAGTCCTTGATCTACGCCGATTAATCCAGTCTTGTAAACCCATCTGTATGATGAAATATTGTTAAGCACATCTGGTTCCCCATTTTTGCTCCTTGCAATCATCTTAACAGGACCTCGGATTCCAACTCGTACAGTGTCAAAAAATTGACCATAGTTCTAACCACCAATCATGCACATACCCACAAAGAAAAATCAGTAAATCATTGAAATAATAAAAGAAATTAAAAAGAAATGTTATCTATTTACATAACCCTGCCTTCTCGACTTTTCCTTCTTTACATAACCCGTTCAACAAAATGCTACCAGTGTAATTATTAATCTTAATTCCTTTTCTAGTAGCTGATTCGTACAAATCCATAGCACCATTCCAATCAGCACTCCTAAAAAGCCCATAAAAAAAGGTGCTGTAAGTAAATCCATCAGGCACAAAACCATTCACTTCCATCTCCTTCAGTATATTTCTTGCCTCCACCATTCTCTTCATCTTACAAAGCCCACTAAGCAATGAGTTGAAAGTAATAATATTCATGGGCACATTCTCTTCCTTCATCCCCTCCATCATTTTAGATGCTGTGCCCACCTCCCCAACCTTACAATATCCATCAATAAGCGTGCTATAAGTGATAGTGCTCCCCACCAAATTCTTCCTCCTCATTTCATCAAACAGCTCCTATGCATCTCTTATGCTCTTCTCCTTACATAACCCACCAATCAAAACATTGTATACAAACACGTTAGTTCTTACCCCTCTCTTTGTCATGGAATCAAGCAACTCCATGCCCCTCTTTACATCCCCCATCATAGCCGCCTGCACAGCCTTACCGTACATAGCTGTATCAGGCCTAAAGCCCGACTCCAAAAGCTCCGTAAACAAAACAAGAACCTTATCAAATTGCTTCGAGACCACCAAAGAATTAAGCAACACATTCAAATAAGCAAGAGGAGGAAGCTTACCATCTCGCTTCATGAGATCGTATAATTCTGTAGCTTGGTCGAGCATTTTTGAGTCGCAACAAACAGAAAATAACATGTTTGACAGTTTGAATCGTAATGAAGGAAAGAATGAAGAGAAACAAGAAAGGAGATCAGAGGGTGTAGAGAATAACGATTTTGATAGAACAATAGACTTGGTAAAGCTATAGGCGGCTTCTGTGCTGCCTTGTTCAAGCAAAAATCGAAGATTGTTGATAGGTCCCGGTTGGTCAAAGCTACTAAGGAAAGATTTCAGTAAAATCAAAGGCTTTTTATTGAATTTTCCCTAAAAACTACTCCGATAAGAAATTATAAATAGAACTAAACCAAAAAACTTTCTTATTCTTAGAAATTATAAATAGAACTGAAACTCAAAACTTTTTATTCTTTTGGGCCTCAAACGCTACTTTATAACAAAACAAATATAAAAGATTCTATTAAGGAATTAACTAATTGACATATTTTGCATCAATTAAAAATCAGCAGCACATGTGTACTTAAAATAGGATTTTCACGTGCATATCTTTAGTCCATATATTTTTTATTTTGAATTAGCATTCTTGTGGATATTCTTATCTTATTATTGCTCCCTTCTTTGAAAGGAACCACGTACTCAAGGTTCAAATCGAGAAATCTATATTTCAACCGTTGCGTATTATTTCGAGTCGCATTTTCAGCCGGTAAGACAAGACTTTCTTCAATGAATTATGATCCCTTCTTAACCCACCTAGTCTCCAAAATTTTTATTGGTTCCAGCATAATTTCCCCATTATCATCTATAGGCAGCAATTCTGAGATAGTGGCGTGTGTTTCCCCAATGTGTTTTTTAAGCAGCGACACATGGAAGACAGGATGGAACCTTGACCCCTTAGAGTTTGTATGCAACTTTCCCAATTCTTGCTTCAATGGAAATGGTCCATTAAAATAGCTAGCCAACTTTTGATAAGCTCGCTTATACACCGTTTGCTGCCGATAAGGATGAAGTTTGAGGTAAATGAAATCTCTCACTTGCAGCTCAACATCGCGCCTTTTGGAATCAGTTGTTTGTTTCATTCGATTGACTGTAGAAGATAAGTTGCCCTTGAATTGCTGTAGAATTGCATCTCGCGTTGCCAATGATTTATCTACTTCATGAACAGGAGAGTGACCGTTTCGTATTGGGGAATGGTAGGTGGAGGTCTGCCATAAAGTGCTTGAAATGGAGTCATTACAATAGAACTGTGGTAAGTGGTATTGTACCAAAATTTAGCCCAAGGTAAATAAGAACTCCACTTGCGGGGCTGTTGCGCAACAAAACATCGAAGATACTGCACAACACATCTGTTAATTACTTCAGATTGGCCGTCGATCTCCAGATGATAAGCAGAGCTCATATTAAGTTTAGTACCTGACAGTTTGAAGAATTCTCGCCAAAAATGGCTGATGAAAATAGGATTTCGATCACCAACAATTGACTTGGGCATTCCATGAAACTTCACAACCCCTTCCATAAATTTTTCAGCAACTACTTTGGAGTATAAGGATGAGATAGAGTTAAAAAATGTGCATACTTGCTTAGGCGGTCAACCACTACCAAAATAGTGTTCCTACCCATGGATAGGGGAAACCCTTCGCTGAAAGCCATGGTAATGTTACAGAGCAAGAAGATATATATTGTTGCCAATAAAATTGTTGAGCCACTCTCTCTCTTATATGTTCGTAAGACACCTGAGTGCCTCTCGCATGGGGAGTCGTGAAATTCTTGCAAGAGCAATTTCACCAGATTAGAATTAGGAGGGATAACCACACAATTCTTATAATGGATTAAACCATTATGCCACATGTATGGAGCTCTTGGATTCTCAGTGGCAAATTTCCCAATGCGAGCTATATACGGATGATCCTTAGTTTCTGCCTTCACTGCATTCCACAGAGTAGTTTGTGGAAGGAATAAGGAATTAAGGCTAGGGCTGCCTACTATTCTTGATAATACATCTGTAACAAAATTTTCACAGCCCGGTCTGTAAAGAATTTGATAATCATAACCCAGCAGCTTAAATACCCACTCCTGCTATTCCGGCGTCACAATTCGTTGTTCCATCAAGTATTTGAGGCTTCGTTGATTAGTCTAAATAAAGAACTTTCTGCCTAGCAAATATGATCGCCAGGTGCGAAAAACTTGAATAATCACCAGCATTTCTTTGGCATATGTAGACCAAGATTACTTTGTAATCCCCAAGGCTCGACTCATGAATGCTATTGGTTTTTCTTCTTGCATCAAGACTGCTCCAATTCTACCATTTGAAGCATCAGTTGCAATGACAAATGGTTCATTAAAATTAGGCATTGCCTGTAACGTCCCAAAAATAAAATAAAATAAAATAAAATAAAAAATAAAATAAAATAATAAGAATAAAAAAAACAGAAAAAAGAGAAAAAAAAAATTAAATTTTAATTTAAGGACAAGTGCCAATTTGCTAGCCACTTAACCAAATAAAAAAAAAGAAAAAAGAAAAGAAAAGAATGAAAGAAGAAAAGACTAGAAGAGAAGAGGGATTTCATCTTTCCCATTTTCTTCTCTTCCCGTGAACAACAATGAAACCCCATTTCTTATCTTTTCTATTCTACACCAAATTTCTTCAAATTTCCACCTCCAATCAATTACCCATTTTCTCCCAACACCTTTCCAAAGTAGAATTTAAAGAAAAGAAGAGAAATCAAAGAGAAAATTCAAGGTTGAGAGAGAGTAAACAGTAACAAGTGTTGGAAAATATAAAGGTATGTTAGGGGTTTTGATCTATGAATGTTTCTTATCATTTTTATGTGAATATTTATGAAGAATATTGTATTAATATGATTTATTTGTTTATTTTTCATGAAGAAGAAGTGGAAGGGAAGAGTGGAAACTTTAAAGGGAAATAAAAGGAAAATTAGAAAATTTTAAGCTTGTGGAAGATTTGGAAGGTTTAAGGTTTGTGCTCAACTTTATTTGAATAAATTCAATAATTTGTTAATTAGGTTTTATTTGAAAATTTTATTACTTTAGTAGAACTAGATCAAGTGTATAATATTTTAGTTATATAGTATGATTAAAGTTTGAAGAAATGATAAATTTGATAAATAGAAAATTTTGAAATTAATATGTAATTTGAGCAAAACTCAAGTTATGGACCAAGTGAAATGTCTCTAGGGATGTAATTTGGCTAATATATAGTAATAATAATAATAATAAATTAATTATTAGTCTAAATAAGGAATACTATGTTAAATGTTGTAAATTAGTTAAATTAGGGTTGAAAGAAAATTGTTGGATAGAAATAAAAATTAAAAGAAAAAGAAAAACGAGTTATGGTATATCGTGATAAATAGAAAAAAATATTAGATTAGAAAAATAAATAATAATAATAAAAATAATAATAGTTAATTAATTAAGGATTAAATTATGAATTTGTAATTTATGTAGTAGAATTAAATTAATATATTTACATGATATGACAATGTCTAAAGGTAGAGTTGTAATATGATAAAGTATTATAGTTTGAATAATTGAAAGTTACACTGTATTGAAAGTTTTTGTCCCCATGTTTAAATATATAAATTATTTAAAGTCTGACCCTAGTAAGTTTGGTGGGAATTGTGAGTTAGTTTAAGGGTATGGTATGTCATATACAAATCTTGCAGTACTGCACTACAGTTACACTGATTTTTGGAATACAATGAGGTACCCTATAGTTATAAACTCAGCTTTTGAGCCAGTTATTTGGCATTTAACACTTAACAGTCCCATTTAAATTTATAGGGACCAAAAGAAAAATAATAAATAAATAAAAGTATTAAGAGAAAACAAAACTTTTTACATGAAGAAAAAGAAAAAGACTATGAAATTGAAATTTGTATATATGTGAAATAATAATATGATTTAGAATTATTTCAAATTATTTGCTATATAGTTTATTGTTATTTGTTTGATTTATTGTTGATAAATGAATTTTGATTTAAATGTTTTATTTAAAAAAAAAAAGAAATTGAGCACCACTAAGCAATTTGTAGGAATTTATTTTTTCCTCGCACAGGTTGTAGATCCAATGAGCAGTAGATCAAGATCTGCATCAACCCTGTAATACCCGGCTCGAGTCCGGCATCGAAATTCCTGTAGTCCGGTGGAATCTCGGGTGTCGGAACCCTCGAGAAGGGTAATGCATATGTATTCCCAAGTATTTTCACTTGTTTTCATGTTTTGAAGTGTGAAAAGCATGGAGGTTTGAAAGAAAAGCAACAAGGGAGAAATGCAAAGGTTCGGCCGCCGAAGGTCACTTTCGGCCGCCGAACATTGCATGGTTGCGGCTTCACGTTCGGCTGCCGAAGGTGGTCTGGCCAGCCACCTATAAAAGGGCCAAGAGTCGGTGGAAGGAGGTTATTTCTCCTCCACTTGCAGCCAGAGGTGAGTTTCAGCCTCTCCTACGTTGACTTTCATGTTTTCCATGATTTTCATCAAATCTTTCAAGAGTTTTAAGAGTTTTGGTGACTTATGAAGGTTTTGAGCAAAAGAACCAAGTTTTGAAGCTTGGAGCTTTGGAAGAGCTTTTCTTCATATCTCCACGTTAGGATCCTTCATCCTCAAGTTGTGTCAGAGGTAAGTGAAGATCCTGAGCTTCTTTGATGATTTTGAAAGGTTTTATGAAGTTTGTATGGGTAGTATGCATGTTTAGGTTTAGGTGAGGTTTTTGGTGATTTGTGGTGTTCCAGCATGGTTAAGTGTTATGTGTGAGGTTTGTTTGGGGTTTAGGGTAGGTTTAGACCCCTTTGTGCATATATATGTGTATATGCTAGTGGGGAGTAGTTGCTATGCATGTTTGTAGGTTTTTGGGCAATGTTTGCATGAAACAGAGCAGGGTTCTGCCCTTCGGGCAAAACCAGGTTCGGCCGCCGAAGGAAGGTTCGGCCGCCGAACCCCTTGTGGAGGCAGTTCGGCTGCCAAAGGTTGCCCCCGAAAGCTAGGCTTTCGGTTTAGACAGAGACTTTCGGCCGCCGAAAGAAGGAGTTTGGCCGCCGAAAGTGTGTGAGTTTCGTCTCTGGACGAGACCTTCGGCCGCCGAAGGTGCCGCCGAACATGCATGAGTTTCGTCTCTGGAGAGGGGTTTCGGCCGCCGAACCTGCCGCCGAAAGTGCCCTGTCCAGCTTTCTTTTGCATGTTTTATGTGATGGTTTTAGGTTTGTTTAGAGGGGTTTTGGGGAGTTTCTTAGAGATGTACTTGAGTCAGTTTGGTCCCTCATTTGAGTCCACCTGTGTAGGTACGGACCAGAGGAATCAGAGAGGTCAGCAGTGAGTCCAGTGTCAGAACCTGCAGAGTCAGTTCAGAGATAACCAGAGGTGAGTGGAATTTACCTGAATGTAATGTTTTAATCTGAGAACTGAATATTTTATCATGCTTCATGCATCATGAATGTGCTATAGGGTGAGTGCATTAGTGTACACAAAGATGATGCATTGCATTTATCCTTGTACTTGGCATTGCTCCTTGTACATTGTTTATGTGAGACGGCACGGACTTCGTGAGGATTCATTAGCCCTCAGAGGAAAGACCTGGAACAGCCCTACGGGGACCAGGCACACAAAGACCTGGAACAGCCCTACGGGGACCAGGCACATGGTACGTAGGTACCCCAGATGAGATAGAGGGAGTTTTGATCCGTCCGGCCGAGGTGATGTGATTATGTGTTGCATTCCATGAGAGCATGTTTTATCACCTGATATTTTATTACTATTCTACTCACTGGGCTATCGTAGCTCATCCCTCTCCCCTAATTCCAGTTGTGCAGGTTCAGAGGTCAGAGAGAACTCAGCAGGGTACAGGAAGAGTTCAGAGTGGTGTAATAGCTAGTGTGGACATGTAAATGTATAGCGATAGTCAACAACAGCCATCATGCTAGCATAGGGATGGCCCCTTATGAAGCTCTGTATGGGAGGAAGTGCCGAACACCTGTTTGCTGGGAAGAGGTAGGAGAGAAAACTCTTGCAGGGCCAGAGTTAGTTGAGATAACCAGAAGTTAGTGCCTATCATCAGAGAGAGGATCAGAACAGCTGTAAGCAGACAGAAAAGCTATGCAGACATCCGTAGGAAGCAGATAGAATTTCAGGAGGGGGATATGGTATTGCTTAAGGTGTCTCCGATGAAGGGAGTGGTTCGGTTTGGAAAGAAGGGTAAACTGGCCCCACGGTACATTGGTCCCTTTGAGATCTTGCAGAAGATCGGGCCTGTGTCGTATAAGCTAGATTTACCGGCTTCTATGGAAAGAATTCACCCGGTATTCCATGTTTCTATATTGCGAAAGTTTGTGTCAGATCCAGAAAAGGTTCTTCATGAACCTGAGGTGGAAATCTTAAGTGATCTCACCTATGTAGAGCAGCCAGTGCGGATCCTTGACACCCAAAGTAGAAAGCTGAGAAACAAGGAGATACCAATGGTGAAAGTGCTATGGAACCACCACAACCTAGGAGAGTGCACTTGGGAGACTCGGGAGTCCATGCTCCAGCAATACCCATATCTGTTTTAAGGTTAATTTTTCCCCTTTTCTATGTGTTTCTGTTGTGTTAGGGACATTCGGGGACGAATGTTCTTAAAGGGGGGAGAATGTAATACCCGGCTCGAGTCCGGCATCGGAATTCCTGTAGTCCGGTGGAATCTCGGGTGTCGGAACCCTCGAGAAGGGTAATGCATATGTATTCCCAAGTATTTTCACTTGTTTTCATGTTTTGAAGTGTGAAAAGCATGGAGGTTTGAAAGAAAAGCAACAAGGGAGAAATGCAAAGGTTCGGCCGCCGAAGGTCACTTTCGGCCGCCGAACATTGCATGGTTGCAGCTTCACGTTCGGCTGCCGAAGGTGGTCTGGCCAGCCACCTATAAAAGGGCCAAGAGTCGGTGGAAGGAGGTTATTTCTCCTCCACTTGCAGCCAGAGGTGAGTTTCAGCCTCTCCTACGTTGACTTTCATGTTTTCCATGATTTTCATCAAATCTTTCAAGAGTTTTAAGAGTTTTGGTGACTTATGAAGGTTTTGAGCAAAAGAACCAAGTTTTGAAGCTTGGAGCTTTGGAAGAGCTTTTCTTCATATCTCCACGTTAGGATCCTTCATCCTCAAGTTGTGTCAGAGGTAAGTGAAGATCCTGAGTTTCTTTGATGATTTTGAAAGGTTTTATGAAGTTTGTATGGGTAGTATGCATGTTTAGGTTTAGGTGAGGTTTTTGGTGATTTGTGGTGTTCCAGCATGGTTAAGTGTTATGTGTGAAGTTTGTTTGGGGTTTAGGGTAGGTTTAGACCCCTTTGTGCATATATATGTGTATATGCTAGTGGGGAGTAGTTGCTATGCATGTTTGTAGGTTTTTGGGCAATGTTTGCATGAAACAGAGCAGGGTTCTGCCCTTCGGGCAAAACCAGGTTCGGCCGCCGAAGGAAGGTTCGGCCGCCGAACCCCTTGTGGAGGCAGTTCGGCTGCCAAAGGTTGCCCCCGAAAGCTAGGCTTTCGGTTTAGACAGAGACTTTCGGCCGCCGAAAGAAGGAGTTTGGCCGCCGAAAGTGTGTGAGTTTCGTCTCTGGACGAGACCTTCGGCCGCCGAAGGTGCCGCCGAACATGCATGAGTTTCGTCTCTGGAGAGGGGTTTCGGCCGCCGAACCTGCCGCCGAAAGTGCCCTGTCCAGCTTTCTTTTGCATGTTTTATGTGATGGTTTTAGGTTTGTTTAGAGGGGTTTTGGGGAGTTTCTTAGAGATGTACTTGAGTCAGTTTGGTCCCTCATTTGAGTCCACCTGTGTAGGTACGGACCAGAGGAATCAGAGAGGTCAGCAGTGAGTCCAGTGTCAGAACCTGCAGAGTCAGTTCAGAGATAACCAGAGGTGAGTGGAATTTACCTGAATGTAATGTTTTAATCTGAGAACTGAATATTTTATCATGCTTCATGCATCATGAATGTGCTATAGGGTGAGTGCATTAGTGTACACAAAGATGATGCATTGCATTTATCCTTGTACTTGGCATTGCTCCTTGTACATTGTTTATGTGAGACGGCACGGACTTCGTGAGGATTCATTAGCCCTCAGAGGAAAGACCTGGAACAGCCCTACGGGGACCAGGCACACAAAGACCTGGAACAGCCCTACGGGGACCAGGCACATGGTACGTAGGTACCCCAGATGAGATAGAGGGAGTTTTGATCCGTCCGGCCGAGGTGATGTGATTATGTGTTGCATTCCATGAGAGCATGTTTTATCACCTGATATTTTATTACTATTCTACTCACTGGGCTATCGTAGCTCATCCCTCTCCCCTAATTCCAGTTGTGCAGGTTCAGAGGTCAGAGAGAACTCAGCAGGGTACAGGAAGAGTTCAGAGTGGTGTAATAGCTAGTGTGGACATGTAAATGTATAGCGATAGTGTATATGTACAGTGTATGTACAGTGTATAGAACGGTGCTTGACTTATAAGACTTGTAATCCCTTTGTGGAGTCACATGATCAATTTATGTATGGTTCTTTATTGTTGTATGTTTATAAGCAAAACCAGGCTTAACATTATGAGTTTGATCCGCCTAGAGCCATGAGGAGCTCTAGTAGGGATGAGTAGAGAACAGAGAGAGTGCATGCACAGGTTAAGCCTTGGAATGAAGAAATGTTTTATGTTTTTACAGAAAATGGATGATCATGTATGGGATTTCACAGGTATACAAACAGGATAGCAGGCTTACTACGGGTCCCGGCGACCTTAAGTCGATCTGGATCCTAGTGCCGGTGGCAGTTCGGTTTCCGGGCTGTTACAAACCCAGTCAGAGTTACATCATTAACTATATTGGATTATATTTTGTAAATTTTATATAAAGTTAATTTTGGAAATATGGCATGTACATAAAGTTTTAGAGGTAAAGTTGTATGTGGTTTGAATTAGATAAGTTTGAAAATTTTAATTTTGGTGTAAATATGTGTTATTAGTATAAGTTTTTGTGTTGAGATTAATAAGATGGTTTATGAAGTGTTTGATCTGAATTGAAATTGTGTTGATGCTAAAAGAAGTTCGGGGGTTAAGATTGAAGTTTATAGAAGTGTGATATTACTATTCACAGGTGGAATTAAGTTCATATTTCAGCGGAAAATCTATCGGATTTTCGGTAATAATAATAATAAAAAAAAGCCATAAATTACATGATATAAATTAAAGGAAAAATAAGAGAATTGTTACATAATGTAATGTCTCCAGCTCGGTTAATTAAATACCAGGTAGGGGTGTTACATTTAGTGGTATCAGAGTAGGTTTAGTCGACTCTAGGCAGTATGTTGGTAAATAGTTAGGTATAGGAATATGTACATGTCAATATGATGTAACTCTGATGTAGATCTATTTTATGAATTTTAATATTATAGTATGACTGAAGAACGGAGAGAACTTCAAGTCGAATAAGAGGTAGAAAGTCATGTACCGACTGAGGCCATTGGCCATGTACCGCCAAAGGCTCCTCCTGGTGCTAGAAGGCCATAGCAGAAGGTCTTATTACAGCAAATAGCAGAGATTTTTAGGCAGGTGGCTGGAGTAGCTCAGCCAGTTATAGTTCCACCACCGGCTCCTGTACCAGCACCAGCACCAGCCAGGCCGCCTATTAATAAACTGAGAAAGTATGGTGCTACAGAATTTAAAGGATGAAAGGAAGATGATGCATCTGCAGCAGAATATTGGTTGCAAAGTACAGATAGGGTGCTTCAACAGCTACAGTGTTCCTTAGAAGATGTCTAGTATATGCAGTGTCACTACTGAAAGAAGAAGCCTACCAATGGTGGGACACTGTGGCACAGACAGTGCAACCAATACAGAGGATATAGGAGTTTTTCTTGGATGAGTTTAGAAAGAGATATGTAGGAGACATATATATGGAGGAGAGAAAAAGGGAGTTTATCTATTTGAGGCAGGGACGTATGACAGTAGCTGAGTATGAAAGGGAGTTTATTAGATTGAGCAAATATGCCAGGGAGATTATTCCTACAGAGGAGGCAAAATGTAAAAGATTTAAGTAAGGGTTAAACACTGAGATCAAGATGCTTCTAGTTGCTCTTCAAATCAGAGATTTTTCAGCATTGGTGAATACAGCTTTAAATGTAGAGAAAGTGAGGGAAGAAGATCAGAGTAGAAGACAGAGGAGTCAGTAAAAAAGGACTTACAGTCAGACTCAGTGTCAAGGACAGATCATAGCTTCACAAGGCTCTAGTAAGAGACAGAAAAGTTTTCAACCTGCTAGATCAAGCCAGTCTCAAAGGCAAGGCCAAAAATCAGCTCAGAGTTTAGCAAGTGGGTCTATTCAACAGACTACTTCTGTGGCCAGTTCTGGAGGCTCAGGAAGAAGTCTTCCACCAGAGTGCGACCACTACAGAAGGAGACATACTGGTACTTGCAGATTGCTGACAGGAGCTTGTTTCATATGTGGCTCTATGGATCACGTTATGAGGGATTGTCCTAAGAAGCAGACAACCTCAGCACCAGCAACAGAAAGAACTGCACCAGTAACTCAAAAGACCAGAAGTAAAGGTAAAAGTGAGCCGACAGGTACCTCTAGTCAAAGAGTGTTAGAGACTGTGGATAGACCAGAATCTAGAGCACCTGCCAGAGCCTATGCCATCAAAGCCAGAGAGGATCAGGATTCCCCAGATGTTATCATGGGTATATTTTCTATCTTTGGTCGGTCTGTTCATGTTTTAATAGATCCTGGTTCCACACACTCTTATATTTGCATATCTATCACAAATAAAAAGGAACTACAAGTAGACATACTAGACCGGGATATAGTAGTAACTAATCCTCTTAGCTACAGTGTAGTTGTCAGTAAAATATTTAAAGATTGCCCCATCTTGATTCACGGTCACATTTTTCATGGAGATTTGATTGAATTACCTTTTCAGGAGTTTGATGTAATTCTAAGAATGGATTGGTTGTTTAGACACCAGGTTATAGTTGATTGTAGAAAGAAGAGAATCCCGCTAAAGACACCTGATGGTGAAGAAGTAGTAGTTGTGGGCGAGAGATCAGATTTTCTCTCCAATATTATTTCTGCTACTGCAGCCAGAAGAATGATAAGAAAGGGTTGTGAGGCGTACTTAGCCTGTGTTTTGGAGGCTACAAAGGAGAAACCTATTGTGCAAGATATACCTACTGTTTGCAACTTTTCTGACGTCTTTCCAAACGAATTACCAGGATTACCTCTAGAAAGAGAAGTAGAATTTGCCATAGAAGTTGTACTAGGCACTACACCCATATCAATTGCTCCCTATAGGATAGCTCCCACAAAATTAAAAGAATTAAAAGTGCAGCTACAAGAATTACTCGATAAGGGTTTCATACGCCCTAGTATCTCTTCCTGGAGTGCACCAGTGCTATTTGTTAAGAAGAAGGATGGTTCGCTGCGATTGTGCGTGGATTACAGACAACTCAACAAGGTGACCATCAAAAATAAATATCCACTGCCTCATATAGATGATTTGTTTGACCAGCTAAAAGGAGCAGGTGTCTTTTCTAAAATTGACCTAAGATCAGGTTATTATCAGCTCAGAGTAAAGGATGCAGATATTCCAAACACTGCGTTCAGGACCCGATATGGGCATTATGAATTCCTTGTCATGCCATTCGGATTGACCAATGCTCTAGCTGCATTTATGGACTTGATGAATCGTATCTTTCGCCCTTTCTTGGACCAGTTTGTTGTTGTGTTCATAGATGACATTCTACTCTATCCAAAAACAAAAGAAAAGCATGATAGGCACTTGAGGATTGTGTTGCAAACGCTGAGGGAGAAACAACTTTATGCTAAATTCAGCAAATGTGAATTTTGGCTGAATGAAATATCTTTTCTGGGATATGTAGTATCTGCAGAAGGCATAAGGGTCGATCCCAAAAAGATAGAGACTATCCTTGCATGGAAGCCTCCCAAGAACATTACAGAAGTCAGAAGCTTTTGGGGGTTAGCTGGTTATTACAGAAGGTTTGTAAAAGGATTCTCTCAAATAGCTGCTCCACTGACAAGGTTGTTGCAGAAAAATGTCAAGTTCGAATGGAATGACAAGTGTCAGGCCAGTTTTGATCAATTAAAGGCTATGCTTATAGAGGCACCTGTCCTTACACAACCAATGTCAGGTAAGGACTTTGTGATTTATAGTGATGCCTCTCACAATGGACTTAATTGCATGTTGATGCAAGATGGAAAAGTTGTTGCTTATGCTTCCAGGCATTTAAAGTCACATGAAAGAAACTATCCCACTTATGATTTAGAATTAGCAGTCATAGTCTTTGCATTAAAGATCTGGAGGCATTACTGATATGGTGAGAAATGTTATATTTATACGGATCATAAAAGCCTAAAGTACTTGCCAACTCCAAAAGAGTTAAATTTGAGACAAAGGAAATGGATGGAGCTGTTAAAAGACTATGATTGTATTATCGACTACCACCCTGGCAAAGCAAATGTGGTGGCAGATACTCTTAGCAGAAAACATTTGCTTGCACTCAAAGCTATAAATGCTCACTTGACATTGGCTAAAGATGGAGTTGTTATTGCAGAATTGAAAGTTAGGCCCAGTTTGCTTCAACAAGTCCAGGAAGCTCAGAAGAAAGATAAGGATATTGCAGTGAAGGTAAGACAAATACAGGAAGGGAAGGATAATGGTTTTAAAATTAAAGCCGATGGTTGCTTATATTACCAAAATAGAATATGTGTGCCAGACATAACTGAGTTAAGGAAGAGTATACTTGAAGAGGCTCATAGTAGTCCATACGCAATGCATCCTGGTAGTACCAAAATATATCAAGATCTGAAGAAAAACTATTGGTGGCCAGGAATAAAAAGAGATATAGTAGAGTTTGTTTCAAAATGCTTAACCTGTCAGCAGGTAAAAGCAGAGCACCAAGTTTCTTCTGGGTTGCTACAACCAATCTCTTTACCAGAATGGAAATGGGATCGAGTTATAATGGATTTTGTCACTGGTCTGCCACTCACACTAAGAAAGAAAGATGTTGTATGGATGATTGTTGATAGATTGACAAAGTCTGCACATTTTCTACCTGTCATAACAGATTATTCCCTTGAAAAATTAGCAGAATTGTATATAAATGAGATAGTACGACTGCATGGCGTACCTATCTCTATCATATCTGACAGAGACCCGAGGTTTATGTAACGACCCGAAAATCGGACCGCTACCGGCGCTAGGATCCAGATCGGCTTAAGGCCGCCGGGACCCGTAGCAAGCCTGACATATAACCTGTAAACCTGTATAATCCCATACATGATCAACAACATGCATAAAAATTTAAACTTTTCTTTCATTCATTTCTCATACACCAAACTCAACCTGTGCATGCACTAAAACATAATCATAAACTTGACCCCTCTGTGGGATCTCATCAATGCCCCAAAGGGCGATATACATGTGTTGAGTTGGCTAACATCTGTATCATCAAATATCTAAGATCATGCATCAACAAGGGATTACAATACTCATAGGGTCAAGCACATCTATAACCTCAATATACCTCATTACATAACATACTGTAATCTCTTACATTACATCATAGTACAATTGTCATGTCCACAATCTAACTATTACATAGACATACTTCAAAACTCTGGCTAACCTCCTGGTCTACCCTGTACCTGCACATCTGGGGTTAGGGGAGAGGGGTGAGCTACAAAGCCCAGTGAGCAGAATAGTGAAATCATATATTAAAATTTCATGCTTTCATGAAATGCAACACATCACAACAAATCACATCTCGGATGGTATTGTCACCTATAGTCCTCTACATAGTCCAACTGTGCCGGGACGTAGAATGGGTACAACCGGTCTTTCTCTTAACATAACATATCATAACATACCAATGTGCCAGGGACGTAGAATGGGTACAACCTGGACTTTCTCTTACATCGTGCCAGGGACGTAGAATGGGTACAACCTGGACTTCCATACCATATCATGCCGTAACATCATCATACCATATGAGGACTAAAGGATCATCCAATAACCAATCCACATCAACATCATAAATGCAATGCAACATATTCGTGAATACTAATGCAAACAACCTACTATATCTCATGGCATTCATGATGCATGGATCATGCTCAAAATTCATATTTCATTTATTTTAAAACTTAAGGTTTATTCCACTCACCTCTGGCTAGCTCTGACAAACTCTGTAGCAGCTGGCTCACTGCTGGGGTCCTCGGTTCCTCGGGTCCGAACCTACACAGGTGGACTCCAATGAGGGACCAAACATACATAAACATAACTCTAATATACTCCCCAAAAACCCCCTAAAACATCATAAAACAACTACATAAAAACATGCAAGAAATGGCTGGACAGGGCACTTTCGGCGGCAGGTTCGGCGGCCGAAAGTCCCTCCAGAGCCGAAAGTCAGGCAGGTTCGGCGGCACCTTCGGCGGCCGAAACTCCCAGACAGAGGCGAAACTCATGCATGTTCGGCGGCACCTTCGGCGGCCGAAAGTCCCAGACAGAGACGAAAGTCTCTTTTCGGGGGCAACTTCGGCAGCCGAAAGGCCTGCCTCCCCAGCCATGTTCGGCGGCCGAAAGCTCCTTCGGCTGCCGAACCTGGTTTCTGCCAAAGGGCAGAAACTTGGCTCCCTTATGCATTTATGCCTCCAAAACTAACCAATCATGCATAAACCTATTCTACAACATTCCCAAGCATTCACAAGCAAACATACAAGCTCCTAGGGGCATCAAACCAACAAAAACCCCAACTACAACACACAAGCAACTCACATTGTTCAAAAACATAACATTTGCTTAAAAACTCATACAACCCTATACATGCCATTCTACCCCATAAAACCACTTAAAACTTACTTAAAACATACAATGAGCTT
The DNA here is from genome assembly GCF_001659605.2 of Manihot esculenta. Taxonomy (NCBI): domain Eukaryota; kingdom Viridiplantae; phylum Streptophyta; class Magnoliopsida; order Malpighiales; family Euphorbiaceae; genus Manihot; species Manihot esculenta. The sequence goes on along the minus strand of NC_035169.2, from coordinate 10,091,069 downwards.
AAGATCGGCTCTTACCTCTTGAAGATCGAGAGAGAGACGACCTAAACTCGGAGATCCAAGCAAATGAGCTCCTGAGTTCCCAAAGCTCCAAAACTTGTCTTAAATGCTCAAAACTTGCAATGAGAGGTGAAAACTCAAGAAAAATGGAGGAGATTTGGAGAAAGAACACAAGATCTGGGGAGAGGGAGGTCGGAAGCTAGCTATGGCCGAAAATGGGAGAAAGCTCGCCCATTTCGGCTAAGTGACCCTTTTATAGGTGGCTGGCCAGGCCACGTTCGGGGGCCGAAAGTGCCTCCGCATGCATGCCATGTTCGGCGGCCGAACTTGGGTTTCGGCGGCCGAACCTGGACTTCCCTCCCTCATGCTTTCGGGGGCCTAACGTGCCTCCAAAACGCATGCATGTTCGGCGGCCGAACTTGACTTTCGGCGGCCGAACCTGGGTTTTCCTCCAAAGACTTTTCATGCAAAAACTCATTTAATTTTCATACTTAAAACCATGAAATACCTTAAAACATTTTATGAAAACATGTTTCTACCCTACTAGAGGCTTCCGACATCCGAGATTCCACCGGACGGTAGGAATTCCGATACCGGAGTCTAGCCGGGTATTACATTCTCCCCCCCTTAAGAACATTCGTCCCCGAATGTACCTCAACTAGCACACATAGCATGGCATAAAACATAACATACATACATAGCACATAAAACTCACAGGGAACTAACCTCAGAAAAGATAAGGGTATTGCTGGAGCATGGACTCCCGTGTCTCCCAAGTGCATTCCTCCAAATTGTGGTGGTTCCACAGGACTTTCACCATCGGGATTTCCTTGTTTCTTAACTTTCTGATCTGGGTGTCTAGGATCCGTACTGGCTGTTCAACATAAGTGAGATCCTCTTGGACCTCCACATCAGGCTCACTAAGAACCTTGCTCGGATCTGACACAAACTTCCTCAACATTGAAACATGGAAAACCGGATGGATTCTTTCCATTGAAGCAGGTAAATCCAGCTTGTACGACACATTCCCAATCTTTTGCAAGATTTCAAAGGGTCCGATGTATCGTGGGGCTAGTTTACCTTTCTTCCCGAAGCGAACCACTCCCTTCATTGGAGACACCTTGAGCAATACCAGATCCCCCTCCTGAAACTCTAACTGTCTTCTGCGGACGTCTGCATAGCTCTTCTGTCTGCTGGCAGCAGTCTTGATTCTCTCTCTGATTATGGGTACCACCCTGCTGGTGATCTCTACTAGCTCAGGCCCTGCCAAGGCCTTTTCTCCAACTTCCTCCCAGCAAACAGGTGATCTGCACTTCCTTCCGTACAAAGCTTCATATGGAGCCATCCCGATGCTAGCATGATGGCTGTTGTTGTAGGCAAACTCCACCAAAGGTAGATGCTGCCTCCAAGAACCGCCAAAGTCCAGCACACACATTCTGAGCATATCCTCGATAGTCTGGATGGTCCTTTCTGACTGTCCATCAGTCTGGGGGTGGAAGGCAGTACTGAAATCCAACCTAGTACCCATGGCATTCTGCAGACTCCGCCAAAACCTGGAGGTGAACTGGGGCCCTCTATCAGACACTATCGAAACAGGAACCCCATGCAGCCTGACGATCTCATCCACATATACCTGCGCCAACTTGTCCACAGAGTAGCCACTCCTGACAGGAATGAAGTGAGCAGATTTGGTGAGTCTGTCCACAATCACCCATATGGAGTCCACTCTGTTGGACGCCGCCGGTAACCCCACTACGAAGTCCATAGCTATATTTTCCCATTTCCATTCTGGAATAGGTAGCGGGTTAAGCATTCCAGCCGGCTTCTGATGTTCCAGCTTCACCCTCTGACACACTTCGCAGGCTGACACGAACTGTGCCACTTCTTTCTTCATAGCTGGCCACCAATAAACCTTCTTTAGATCTTGATACATCTTGGTGGCTCCGGGGTGAATGCTGTATCTTGCATTATGAGCCTCCCTCATAATGTCTCCTTTTAGCCCTATGTCATCTGGTACACATAGTCTGCTCCCATAGCGGAGGATCCCCTTGCTGTCGAATCTGAACTCACTATCATTGCCTGACTGAACAGTCCTGGCAATCTTCACTAACTCCGGGTCCTCATGCTGTTTCTGAGCCACCTGCTCCAGAAACACGGGTGCTACTCTCATCTGGGCCACCAAGGCACCTGTACCAGACAACTCCATCTGTAGACCTTCCTCAATAAGCTTGTAGAACTCCTTCACCACTGGCCTCCTCTCTGCCGATATGTGGGATAAACTGCCTAGTGACTTCCGGCTTAGGGCGTCTGCCACGACATTCGCCTTACCCGGATGATACTGAATCTTGCAATCATAGTCACTCAGCAGCTCCACCCATCTCCTCTGTCTCAAATTCAAATCTCTTTGACTCAGGATGTACTGCAGGCTTTTATGATCTGTGAAGATCTCACATTTTACCCCGTAGAGGTAGTGCCTCCACATCTTGAGTGCAAAGATTACTGCTGCCATCTCCAGGTCATGTGTGGGGTAATTCAACTCGTGCTTCTTCAGCTGCCTAGAAGCATAAGCGATCACCCTCTCCTTCTGCATTAGTACACAACCCAGTCCCACACGGGATGCATCACAAAAGACCGTAAAGTCCTCATCACTAGATGGCAGAGCTAAAACTGGTGCTGAAGTCAACCTCTTCTTAAGCTCTTCAAAACTCTCTTCGCACTGGTCGGTCCACAGAAATTTCTGATTCTTCCTGGTTAGTCTGGTCAGAGGAGCTGCTATTTTCGAGAAGTCCTGAACGAACCTCCTGTAGTAACCTGCCAAACCCAAGAAACTCCTGATCTCCGTCACTGAAGTGGGTCTAGGCCAGTTAGCCACAGTTTCTGTCTTCTTGGGGTCTACCTCTATCCCATTCTCTGACACTACATGCCCCAAGAACGAAATGCTCCTCAGCCAGAACTCACATTTAGAGAACTTGGCATACAAGCCATGTTCCCTCAAGGTCTGCAAGACCAACCGCAGATGATGGGCATGCTCCTCTGCATTCCTGGAATACACTAAGATATCATCTATGAAGACAATAACGAAGTGATCCAGGTATTGACTAAACACTCTGTTCATGAGATCCATGAATGCTGCAGGGGCGTTGGTTAACCCGAACGGCATTACAAGGAACTCAAAATGCCCATATCTGGTCCTGAAAGCTGTCTTCGGCACATCTTCATCCCTTATCCTTAGCTGATGGTACCCCGATCTCAGATCTATTTTGGAGAAACAACCCGCTCCTGCTAGCTGGTCGAATAGATCATCGATCCTTGGCAGAGGGTACCTATTTTTGGTAGTGACTTTGTTCAACTGCCTGTAGTCGATACAAAGTCTAAGGGATCCATCCTTCTTCCTCACAAACAAGACCGGAGCACCCCAAGGTGAGGTACTCTGTCGGATGAAACCCTTTTCTACCAGCTCTTGCAACTGCTCTTTCAACTCCTTTAACTCGGCTGGGGCCATCCTGTAGGGAGGGATAGAGATCGGTCTAGTTCCAGGCACCAACTCTATCTCGAACTCTATCTCCCTAGCAGGTGGTAAACCTGGAAGCTCATCCGGAAAAACATCCTGAAACTCTCTGACAACTGGCACCGAGGCCGGCTCCCTGACCTGACTGTCTAGCTCTCTCACATGAGCTAAGTACCCCTGACATCCCTTCCTAAGCAACCTACGAGCCTGAAGAGCTGATATCAGACCTCTAGGTGTGCCCCTCATGTCTCCTCTGAAGACGACCTCTGACCCGTTCTGATCTCTGAACCTGACTACCTTGTCCCTGCAGTCCAAGGTAGCACCATGGGTAGATAGCCAATCCATCCCTAGAATGACGTCAAAGTCTGTCAAATCTAGAACCACAAGGTCGGCGGAGAGGCATCTTCCCTCAACAAAAACTGGACTGTACTGGCAGACTGACACTGCCACTGACGGGTCACACTTGGGTCCACTGACCCATAGGGGACACTCTAACCCAGAGACTATCAGACCCAACCTCTCAACGGCTCTCGGAGCAATAAATGAATGAGATGCACCCGGGTCCATTAATGCATACACATCAGAACACCCAATGACGAGATTACCTGACACCACGGTGTTGGATGTGTTAGCCTCCTGCTGTGTCATGGTGAAGATCCTGGCTGGAGCTGATGGACCTTCACCTCGGGAACCAGAAGAAGAGGCTGCCCCTCTCCCTCTACCTCTGCCACTGCCCTGAGTTGTGGCTGGAACTGCTGGCTGTGCCACACTACCAGAAGCTGTCTGCTGGGGCTGGCCCATAAAAGGCGCTCTAGGACACTCCCGAGCTATGTGTCCCTCCTGTCCACATCTGAAACATGTATTAGTCCCAGCTCGACACACTCCCCTGTGCGGTCTTCCACATCTCTGGCATTCTGTACCATCTGAGCCTGAGCTCGAGCCACCGCCAAATCCCAGACCGGATTTCAACTTGTTCCAAAACTTATTCTTCTTCGGCTTCCTGGTGGTGTTATCCCACCTCTTCTTACCTGAGCTCTGAGAAGAGAAACCTGGTCCTCCTCTGCCTGGGGTCTTAACCCCTGAAGACTGGGTCACTGACTGCTTCACTGACCCCTCAACTATAGCACTTGCTTCCATTCTTCGAGCCATATCCACCACAGTGTGGAAACTTTCTCTCTCAGCTGACTGAATCAACGAGGAGTACCTGGAATGCAGCTTCATAACATACCTCTTGGCTTTCTTCGTATCTGTATCTAGAGCTTGCCCTGAAAAAGGCAATAGCTCCAAGAATTTATCCGTGAACTCCTCTACACCCATGTGCTCTGACTGCCTCAGTTGCTCAAACTCAATCATCTTCAGTTCTCTGGAACTGTCTGGAAAAGCCCATCCAGCGAACTCATTCGCAAATTCTTCCCATGTCATACCGTCTAGTCTCGGGTCCACATAACACTTGAACCATTCCCGTGCCTTCTTGCACTTTAAAGTGAACCCTGCCATCTGAATGGCCCTGCTGTCACTTGCCCCTAGCTCATCAGTTATTGTCTTCACCACTCTCAGATACTCAAAGGGGTCATCCCCTGACTTGTATTTGGGAGCATCTAGCTTGAGGTAATCTGTCATCTTTACCTTGCTCCCATCAGCTGAGCTAGGTCTAGGAGGTTGAGTAACTGGGGCTGCTGGTTCTGTAGGTGGTGGAGGTGGAGGTGCAGCATTCCCCGAGGTGGGGTTTGCCGGGTTTGGATAGAAGGGTGAGGGTGGATAAGCTGGGTACTGTGTGTAAGGTGGATAGAAAGGTGGATAAGGCATGTAGGTAGGGTAGGGGTTAAAGCTGGAGTAATCCGAGGTACCTCCCATCGGATACCCTGAACCCTGTGGGAAGGGTGGATAATGGGGTGGAAAACCATACCCCGAGGCCTGAACGCCTCCCTGAGATTCCCCTGTCCCCTCTTCCTCCATGCTCACATCCAGGTTCCCATCCCTCCTCTGCTCCTCTTCCATAACCTCCCTCACATCTGAAGAACTTCCTCCTCTATCTGTCCCCCTTCTGCTAACATCAAAAGACCTTCTAGGGTCCCTTGACACTCTTTCTCTGTTGGCTCTACAAGACATTGCCCTAGGCAATGTAGGAGGACGGGCGCTCGTGCCCTCATCCTCAGGTGGCACTCCAGTCAATCGTGCAGATCGACGAGTTCCTCTCATCCTGTTTTCTGAAAAACAGTACACATCATACAAACATTAGCATCATATGGTTCATGTGGGCACACATGAACCCTCATCACATATACATCATTCATATCATAGCATCAATGCACATGTATAAAATCATGGCATTTCACATCATCAACAAGACAGGACTCCACATCCTATCCTAGTGGACATGATCTTCCTATTGTGCTTGACCTTCTATAACATCTATGAGCCCGACACTCTAGGTCCGATCCTATGAACCTAGGGCTCTGATACCATTCTGTAACGACCCGAAAATCGGACCGCTACCGGCGCTAGGATCCAGATCGGCTTAAGGCCGCCGGGACCCGTAGCAAGCCTGACATATAACCTGTAAACCTGTATAATCCCATACATGATCAACAACATGCATAAAAATTTAAACTTTTCTTTCATTCATTTCTCATACACCAAACTCAACCTGTGCATGCACTAAACATAATCATAAACTTGACCCCTCTGTGGGATCTCATCAATGCCCCAAAGGGCGATATACATGTGTTGAGTTGGCTAACATCTGTATCATCAAATATCTAAGATCATGCATCAACAAGGGATTACAATACTCATAGGGTCAAGCACATCTATAACCTCAATATACCTCATTACATAACATACTGTAATCTCTTACATTACATCATAGTACAATTGTCATGTCCACAATCTAACTATTACATAGACATACTTCAAAACTCTGGCTAACCTCCTGGTCTACCCTGTACCTGCACATCTGGGGTTAGGGGAGAGGGGTGAGCTACAAAGCCCAGTGAGCAGAATAGTGAAATCATATATTAAAATTTCATGCTTTCATGAAATGCAACACATCACAACAAATCACATCTCGGATGGTATTGTCACCTATAGTCCTCTACATAGTCCAACTGTGCCGGGACGTAGAATGGGTACAACCGGTCTTTCTCTTAACATAACATATCATAACATACCAATGTGCCAGGGACGTAGAATGGGTACAACCTGGACTTTCTCTTACATCGTGCCAGGGACGTAGAATGGGTACAACCTGGACTTCCATACCATATCATGCCGTAACATCATCATACCATATGAGGACTAAAGGATCATCCAATAACCAATCCACATCAACATCGACATCATAAATGCAATGCAACATATTCGTGAATACTAATGCAAACAACCTACTATATCTCATGGCATTCATGATGCATGGATCATGCTCAAAATTCATATTTCATTTATTTTAAAACTTAAGGTTTATTCCACTCACCTCTGGCTAGCTCTGACAAACTCTGTAGCAGCTGGCTCACTGCTGGGGTCCTCGGTTCCTCGGGTCCGAACCTACACAGGTGGACTCCAATGAGGGACCAAACATACATAAACATAACTCTAATATACTCCCCAAAAACCCCCTAAAACATCATAAAACAACTACATAAAAACATGCAAGAAATGGCTGGACAGGGCACTTTCGGCGGCAGGTTCGGCGGCCGAAAGTCCCTCCAGAGCCGAAAGTCAGGCAGGTTCGGCGGCACCTTCGGCGGCCGAAACTCCCAGACAGAGGCGAAACTCATGCATGTTCGGCGGCACCTTCGGCGGCCGAAAGTCCCAGACAGAGACGAAAGTCTCTTTTCGGGGGCAACTTCGGCAGCCGAAAGGCCTGCCTCCCTAGCCATGTTCGACGGCCGAAAGCTCCTTCGGCTGCCGAACCTAGTTTCTGCCAAAGGGCAGAAACTTGGCTCCCTTATGCATTTATGCCTCCAAAACTAACCAATCATGCATAAACCTATTCTACAACATTCCCAAGCATTCACAAGCAAACATACAAGCTCCTAGGGGCATTAAACCAACAAAAACCCCAACTACAATACACAAGCAACTCACATTGTTCAAAAACATAACATTTGCTTAAAAACTCATACAACCCTATACATGCCATTCTACCCCATAAAACCACTTAAAACTTACTTAAAACATACAATGAGCTTAAGATCGGCTCTTACCTCTTGAAGATCGAG